>NC_081546.1:27581344-27649645 GCF_901000735.1 Corylus avellana
GACTTGTCCAATTTTGGAGGCCCGACATTCGAATTAGAAGCAGTCAACTCTCTCTCTCTGCTTTCGTTCGGTTTTCTCTTCATATAAAAAGATCAAGTTTCCATTGAACCTTCGGTATCCCTTTTCCACCAGAAGCTTACTTTTGCTTTGCAGACATGACAAACGCGAGATGGATATTCTCCTTCTCAGTCACCGCTCTCCTCTCATTCTCTCACTTTCTTCCAAATTTGGCTCGCGAAAGCGCTTTGAATCCCCACAGTAGAGTTCCCGGCCAACAAGAGAGACAATTGACAGGCAGTTCATTTTACAATCGGAAGCTTGGAGTTTACATTAAAAAGAGGTGGAGATTCCGAGCACGTGCTGGTGGCAGAAAATCTTCAGCCATTCGAAATCGGCTCTCTTCCTTCAATGTTGGCTTTGTTATTTGCTTCTCCCTTTTCCTCGGTTTCTTCACGTTGTAGTTTGTGCGTGACAGAGTATGTGAGAACTAAATGTTGAGCTGCATGCCTGCATGCATTTTAGTTCATCTTCAAACACATGAGATAATGTTGGTTAATTCGAATAAACTTTTAAGATAGTGCTTTTTTTTTTTTTTAATTAAAAAATTGTTTTGATGTGATATATATAAAGATAAAAGTAGATTTGAGTATTATTTTGTGAGTATTTTGTATTTGGAGTTGTTTAATTGTTAATAAAAAAGCTTCTCCATTGTCAAATCAGGTTGGTTAACTTACATTATTTCTAATGAACTTTCAAAATTGTAATACGTCATCAAAGTCAGGAAAAAGATGGGATTAGCTACTTTCAATGGCTGCTTTGGGAGTGGCCGGCTACCCATTAACTGCTTTGTGGGTAGCTGACCACCTTCAAATTAACTTTGAGGTGGTCGGGTCACTGTCAAAATAATTAATAGGGGTAGTGGATCACTTTCAAAGCAGCCATGGCCTGCCACCTCTTGCTACGATTTTTACCTTTTTTTTTTCTTCATTTTGATGATTGCAGAATTCTGAGGTGTTGCAAACCTTAATAAGTTACAATACCCTAAACTGCAAGCAAGCTAATTTTAAAAAAGTGGAGTACGAGTAATAGATTTCTTGGGGTTGGGATAAAGGTCCAATCTCATACGCGGATACCTTCTTACTGGGATCTTGACTTTTGTCATTTCCTCTCCTACGCAGTCGCAATCTTCCTCGGTGTCTTCCCCTTTCTTGCCAGAATGGCAGGATAGGATTTTAGGAACATTGCATATGGGTGAAAATAAGGCAATCAATTGCTACAAATTTATTTAATAAAATGACACGTGTTTCATAATTATTGAAAAAAAAAGATTCGTGCTTTTCACGTGTTAAGAAACACGCATCACTTTATTAGATGCGTTTGTATGAATTTGTTACAACTTACAAACCAATTTGTAACAAATTTTTGTCCCAATCACACTTTAAAGATATCCGCAACAAATCACTTTCATCAAAGTAGGACGGTCCCCTTATATATAGACAATAGAAAATTGTAGAATAAATGATTTTTTTTTTGTTCAGAAGAAAAGAAAAGAAAAAAATGCATGATGTATACCCCTGAAGGCTTGACTTTGGTCCTAGTGTCTAGTACGCGGTCCAAATCTTCGCATTAGCTTATAGTATCTTTCCTTTTCTTGCCCCCAAGCGCATGTTATTGTCAACTTACTTGCTGCTTTCCTTAATAAGCTCCTGATTTTCTTCGATAAATTATGTGTAAGAAATTATATTGAAGATTCAAGAAGAATTCCAGTCAATTGCGAAGGCCCGACCCAAATTTAGCTACGCGTCTTACCAAATATCTCACAGGCACCACCCCAACCACGTATATAAATTAAGTTCAAGTTTACATTGAACAATATCACCAGAACCAAGGCTCTTATACTTTTTGAAGACATGACAAACATGAGATGGATATTATCCTTGTCGGTCACCGCTCTCCTCTTATTCTCTCAATTTGCACCAAGTTCTTCAGCTCTCGCAGGCGCTTTGAATCCCCTCAGTAGAGTTCCTGGCCAACATCTGCAACAAGATCAGAGAGAGTTGACAGGCAATTGGAGGCTTGGAGTTCACATCAAAAAGAGGGGTAGATTCGGCACACGTGCGGGTGGCAGAAAATCTTCAGCCATTCGAAATCGGCTATCTTCCTTCAATGTTGCCTCTGCTATTTGCGTCTCCGGCCTTTTCCTTGGTTCCTTCATGTTCTAGTTTGCATGCTTCTTAATTAGTTCATCTTTCTCCCCTTAGAAGCCTGTTTAGTTAGGGGTGAGTCGGTCTTTTTAGTGATTTTTTATTGTAAAAATGAAAAAAGAATTAAACGCAGACAATAAATGGGTGAGTCTGTGACAGAAGATTGTATTTGCCGCCATTATTAAATAATATTAATAAAGTCTATTGGTTTTGTACTATAGATCTAAATTCGGTCCGACTTGGAGATTAAAAAGATGAATCAAAGGTATTTAGAATATTAATTAAAAGATTAAATTTATTTATTTTTATTAGCTTAATACTTTAAGATAAGTAGTAATTGAAGTTGGAATTAGTGTAAAAATACGTAAGATTATTATTTTGTTTTAGTTTTGGATGAATAGCTTTTTCATTAGGTTCTCTCCAGACTCCAGTAAGAAGACCTAGCTGGAACACAGCTGCACTGCACAGCAGGCTGCAGCTAACAAAAGAGAGAAGCCAAAGAAATACAACCAAAAACAACTCGGCAAAAACTAAACTACAAGTCTACAACACTTTACAGCCGAATTCCAGAAACTACAAATACTGGAATAAAAATTAATTACATAATTAAATTCACTATTTAGTTTAACTTAAAAAAAAAAAAATTAAAAAAAAGAAGTGATTTAACTGTCAAAAAGATGATAAAAGTGGAAGTGATGAATAAAATCTGATGAGATAAGGTTACTCCAATTACATAATATGTATAAGCAGAATTATTAATTATTCCCCATGAGAATATAAAAGAAGTTTGTGATGATGTTGAGAGGTAGGTGGCCTGAAGATGAACACCAAAGTCATGCCTATCCACTGTCAGTTACTTGCGCTATGGATTAGGAAGCGTTCAATTTCGTGATAGCAAAGCTTGTCTTCGCTAAAAACGTTGTCGTCTGTTGTCCTTTTTTGTAGTTTACGATTGCTGCTCCTTTAGGTGCGACTTCTATTCCATAAAGTAGGTGGGCTCACAAGTCACAAGTTCTCTTCCTTTCTTTTTTCCTTTCCTTCTTGAATTTAGGAGAAGTGACATGAATAATAATGATGCGTAGATAAAGATTAGTTTTTTTTTTTTTTTTTTTTGTTGGTAATATGATAAAGATGAGTTGCGTGGAAGAAAAGAGACGTCTTTTCTTTAATTTTTGAAAAATGTTATACATGCATCTCAAATTTTTTTTTTTCTTAAAATTATTTCTCATCACAATCTTATGATATTTATTATTTTGAAAAGTGTGTCACCAACTCATAGAATGATGACACATTATTTGAAAACCAACTTTTAGAACAAAAATTTAAAATGTTTAGCATTTCTTTTAATTTTTTATGCGTCGCGTCAGTGAGGAAATTTCTGCGGACTTTTTCGGTAAAAGTCTTGTAAATAAAAAGTTACTATTGTAATTTTTAAAAGGATTTAAATTTTCGGTGGAGAAAATTATTTGACAATAGAAAAAGAAAAGTGGCTTTTTTTTTTTTTTTAGAGAAATTAATAAAAAAAAAATTGTTGCCAAATACACCTAATTCTCTTTTGGTTTTGAAGTGCTTACCAAAATAAAATTTATTTATTTATTTTTTCATTTCTATTAAAAAAAAAGCCCTTACTATCAGGTTCATCTTGATAACACCCATTTTGCAACCTCCAATTACTATATGACACATTGTCAATTTAAGAAAAATGCAAAAAATAAAAGTGATAACAATTACACCAAATCGGAAAAAAAAAAAAAAAAAAAAAAAAAAACCCGTAACCGGCAAGACCCATAGGTCTGGCCAGCGGTGAATGCATGCCTCAAACCCTGTCTGCCGTGACCTACCTCAAAACCCGTTTCTAATGCCTCAAAACCTGTTTCTAATGCATCAAAATCCGTTTCTAATGCCTCAAAACTAAAACTTAGAGGTAAAAGGTTAACTCTTTAGAGATTTTATCACTCTAAAATTTAGTGTATTTTGATTTAACTTATTTTTGTGCACTTTTTATGTTTTTAATTATGTGTCGATTATTGATTAGGTGCTCTAAAAAGGGTGTTATCAGGATGGTCTTGATAAAATGTTTTATCTAAAAAAAAAAGAAATCAACATTAATTAAGAAGCATATTTTTTTCGCAAAAAACTTAAAATATCTCTCACCTTTATTTAATTATTTCATAAAATAGTTTCTATCAAAACACAAAAAACAATTCTTTAAAAAGGGTTATCAAAGACACTGAAGGAAAGATATTGAGCTGCACATACAGTAGGGTTGGCGTCACTTTTTTTTTTTTTTTTTTCTTTTCCTATTCAGATGAGGAAAAGGGAGCATTGGCGTCACTTAGAATGTAAAAGAAAAAGAAAATTCTAGTGAAATTTGAATGTATTGAGACTTTAGATTGTAATTATTTTTCTCTTTACTATTCTATAATTGTCCTCTTCATAATGAGTGGGATTCATTGTAGTAGAATTATCGTTTAAGATTTTTGGATAATCCATAGATATTGATGAGATGCGTCATGTTGGCCAATAACAACTACGTACTATTGGACAACATATGCCAATACTGATATTTGTCTACCAACTATGGTAGTTTCTACAATTTTAAATAATTTTTTATGTGAAAATTTATTTCATGAGCTTGATCTCCTATATCCGATATACAAATTAATACAATGCCCGTTACAGCTTAATCTATAACGCTATTGTTTTTTGTTTTTTTTTTTTAATTATTATTATTATTTTTAATCTTTGAAGAAATAAAGAGATAATTGAGAGAGAAAAAAAAAATCAAAAGATTAGCGAAAAAAATAAAATCCTATGCACATATGGTAAAATGGGAATCGATATCCATAAGAGTATTCTATTAAGGGAAAAATGCAAAAAGCAGTCTGCGAAGCTTTATTAAGTTGCAAAAATTTGAAGGTTGATTAGGATTGTCACATTAACATTTTATGATAGTTGTGAGATAAAAATATAAGGTATAAAGAATTACTCTTTTAATACTAGAAGCTATAATTTTAGTCTACAATGATCACGTTGAAGTCTTAACAAAAAAAAAAAAAGATTGATTGATATTATCACGTCAGCATTGTGAGATAAAAATGTAATTGAATCTAAAGCACACATGGATAAGAGCATACAATCGTTTTGAGAAGTCTCCAAGGATAAAAGACGAGCCGACAAGGCATCGCATTCACTTGATCTTTTAAGGGAAAAAGAAGATGTGAATTGATCCTTTAACCAAATGAATGGACTCTTTATTCTTTCCTTTGTTTTTCCTACTAGCCTATCCTAAAAGAACCCGATCACCACCCAACGATGAAAAGAATACAGAAAAGAGAAATTGCAAAGAATCTGCAAATATAGTTTCCTTGCTCAGAATTGGATTCCCATTCTAAGAACCCAACACCAGGTGTCTTTTTGTGGACAATTTTAACTAGGGAGTAGGGGAAGCTTTATCTCCCCCATCAAAAGAAACCCCACTATAAATGAGATTTTACTTCTTCTAAGTCCTCATAGCCCTAATCCGTAGCAGCCTAAAACCCCTTCCTCTTCCCTCAACACCCCCCAACCTTAAAAGAGTTGGTCCAAAACCAAAGCAAGAGCAAATGAGGAAAGTATTACTTATATGGGTTTTCTTCATTCTGTCCCTCAAAGTTCTTTCACAATCAGCATGTGAAAGCACTTTCGCCAAAAAAGCCGGAGACCGGTCGTCTTCAAAGCTCTCAAAACATCTTAACTGTAAGAATGATGTTAAAGGTACTACAACTTTTACTACAAATTTTCTTACGTACCGACGTGACAATTCATAATTGGTACAATGATTAAGCAAAAAAAATTCAGTGTATTTCTAACTAGATTTTCTTTCCATTCAGATTTATATGCACCGCTCATGAAACCAAACAGAGAAGGTGATCAAAGAACACATGGGGCAGATCATGGAGATCATCAATTAAGGGTTTTCCAAAAGGCAAAAGTAGTTTATGGGGGTGCCAATAACGTTAAGCCCCCCAACACTCGCAGACGAAGTGGAGCAAACTCCTTGTTAATCAAACCCTCTTCTGGGGTTTTTGGGGTGCTCGGGCATGTTATATTTGGATTGTTGATGTCTGTTTTCATCTTTTGAATGCCATGGGTGAATATTGTCTTAATCTTAAACATAGGTATATATAAGCTTCAAAGGGGGGAAAGGAAAAATTGTTGCAAGATGTGATCATTTAGCTTCATTTTTCTCTTCTTTAATTTGATCAATGTTAAGGACTAACCTTTTCAATTCATTAGATCTCCAACCCTTCATCTCTCGGGCTTTTTGTTTGACTGAGTAAATGATATATAAAACAGAAGAAAAAAGCAAAACACACAATTCATATATGCTAAATAATATCTCTAATGCTTCAGGAAATAGTCTACCCTCTATTATTTAAAATCTGCAGTTTTCTCTCTTTTTAAACCTTCTGAATAAACATTTACACTCGTATTTTATTCTTCCTCACATAATATAAATTTCTTTCAATGCATGGCCTCCTATTAAATTCACCATCTCTGCACTCTACCCACTTTAAGGGCATTTTGAATCTTTGATATCAAATTAACCATTGGGAAGCACTCTTTCTGAGCTTCCTCAATTGTTTCCTGCATATTATTGCTTCAATTTGAGTTGTCTATACTTTGACATTTTTTCATGAGCGTTGTGAGCTTTTCAAATTCAATGTCCACTCTTGAATTTTATTTCAACATATATATATATATATATATATATTTTTTTTTTTTTCTGATGCCTATCTGCAACATGAATTAGGATCTTCTCTATTTCATTTGAATCGGAAAATATTTAGTTAGTTATAGTGGAGGGGTATTTTTGTCCCCTTAAAAAGTGAAAAGACAAAAATATCATTCTACTATAACTAACTGGATATTCTCCGGTTCATTTGAATTAGAGAGGATCCTGTTCCCTGCAACAGGAATGCCCCCCAAAAATACCATTACCTGTAGTCCTATGTGGCAACACTAATTCAATGCATAGGCTAGAAGTTCAGGGTTTATTAAAGTAGGAATAAGCATAAATTAATCTGCGGACTCATGCTCTTTTCTCAACAATTCTATGACAATAAACCCTCATCATATTTCCCTGAAAATAATATTGGTTGGTTTCTGTAACTTAATAAATTTGAGGAACATAACTGCATAACTATAGCAAATTAAAAATGAAGACATATATCTAAAGATATTAGCCAGGGACAACTACATTTACCCCCTCTAACTACCATAATTTTTGCAATGTCGCCCACCCCCATTCTGCAACCCTAAATGATCATCCATTTTTTATATTATAGAGGGCATTTTTATCATTTTTGGTTGTAGAAGGGACATTGCAACCCATTGGTAGATTAGGAGTGTTGCAAACATTGAAACATTAGGGAGAACATTACAAAAATGATACTAGTTAAAGGGGTAATTGTACTTAACCCTATTAACTAAAATTACTTTGCATGTACGAGAAGTGTACTTAACCCAAGGGGTTGGCTTAGTGGTTGGACAGTTTGGAACTTTGAGTATGTTCTTCAAGGTCTTAGGTTCGAAACTCATTGAGTGCAAACTGCTTCTTAGGGCCATCGGACTGGGAGTTCGCCCATTGAATTAACCGAGGTGCATTTGCGAGAAATTCTTTGCTGAGGGCCTGTGCACCCCCGGGATTAGTCGGAACGAAGCTCCAGATACCCGGTGCCAAATCAAAAAAAAAAAAAAAAAAAAAAAACTGAAGTGTAGAAACATAGGTGAATCAGACCAATAGTTGATCAATTTAATGACAAAAATTAGAGATGGCATTGGAGGCTCAAGGTTAAACTAATGATAAAATGATCGCATTTAACAGTAGACAATGGCTCTGTCGTGTCCTGGGAGAGGCAAAAGAGTTCACTAAATTGGCATTACTCATTTTTCATGAACAGCACTCAACAATTCAAAGAAAGTAAACCAATCAAGGCTAAACTCTAAGTTTACCTATAAACTAATATGTTATGTTCAATCTTACTGAGCATCTTCCTTGAATACACCATCTTGTCAGTTAAAGTATAGATTCTTATGCAGAACAGTGAACAGTTATTCTTTGTCTACATGCATGACTTACTGGAAAAACTTTATTTCAATTCACAATGGCAAACAACATTTTTATAAATTACCTTTACCAGGAGTATTAGAAGAAGCTATGGTTTCAGCACAATGTCACCACAGAAAGTTTAGATGTTATGAACTTGCATCTAATTAGACAAAAGAAAACAAAGTACAATGATAGAAGTGGCGTCGTTACCGTCAGAACACTGCCATTGTTTCTTCCAATTCTAGTTGCCAGCTTTCCATCACTCCAGGTACCTGCACCACCCTGCCATGCATAAGTCCTTAACAAATGAATCGAAACTCAAAAGTAAAACAAGTAACGAAAAATCACCAGCAAAATGACCAAGGAAAGAGAAAAAGAATGACGAAATAAAAATAAATAGATCCATGTGAAATTTATCTTAGTTTACAAATAACTAACTTGAACTTACAAATCAAATTCAGCTGCAATACAAGATATTGCTCTTTGTGGAATTACAGTTGCACACTATATTTTGTAGCTTGGCATAAGATAAACCCTATGAAAAGCCAAGCTAACTTTGACCATTGCCTATATAAGTTTAGACTATGCAAAAACCAGGTTGCAAATTTTGTTTAATGGATTAATGGTCCAAGATGCCTACCTCTCGAATTATCTGAGTAGGGCATAATTTAACTAATTCCATATGAAAAGGAGAAGTAGATGATCTTATCTAAAGAAATTTGCCGGCCGGTGGAAAACCATAGAGTAGTTAACTCATATGCCATGTCGGCTAAACAACTAGAGAATAAATTCAAAAGTAAGACTATGAATCAACCCTCTTAGAGAAGATTTGTCAAAACTCATGCATAACAATGATCGAAAGTTTGAGGAGCTAATGAAGAACATGGCATACCTTACGCAAGTGGTGGAGAACAGGAAAGGTTCTCTAGAGAACAAGAAAGGTGAGCCTTCAATCTTTGAGGCAAGAGAAGTGGAGAGAATCCAAATTCTGGAACTACAAACTGATGCTGGCAAGAACAAGGGAGTGCACATTGAGGATGGAGATATCCCTAGTAGCAGTGCACCTGAAGGTTGGCAGATAAGGCCTCCTTTCACTCAACAGGTTCCTAAGGTGCCTCAATTTAACACAAGGGAGCATAGAATGCAATGGCCACATGGAAATTATGATCATTTCATGCTAGGGGAGAGGCACGATCATAGATATCCATTAGAATCCAACATCCAAAGGTATCACCAATCTGCAAATCATCAAGGAATGAGACATTATCAAGATGATAGAGTTGCTAGAGGTGAGCAACAAGCAGATGATCAACTAGCCATCATAACAAGGTCAATGAAAATTGATTTCCCTAAATTTGATGGTAGTGACCCTTCAGGGTGGATATATAGGGCAAATAAGTTTTTCTATTATCAAAGAACACCATATAATCAAAGATTGATGCTTGCTTCGATTCATATGGAAGGGAAAACCCTAGTATGGTACCAAGACATGGACATGTCTTTTTTTTGCCTAATTGGAATATTTTAGCACAAGCCTTGCTGGAAAGGTTTGGTCCTTCATCCTATGATGTCCCTATGGAGTCTTTAACTAGGTTGAAGCAACATTCTAGTGTAGAGGAGTATAAGGAGAAGTTTGAAGCACTCTCTAATCGAGTTAGAGGGATTGATGACCACAATAAACTTAGTTGTTTTTTAAATGGGTTGAAGGATGAGATTTGACTCACTGTGAGAGTGTTTAATCCACAATCATTGCTAATAGCATATGGCCTGGCTAAGATGTAGGATGAGCATGTATTGACTACTAGAAGGTTTAGGAATTCAAACTTGAATTTTTCTAATTTAAGTTCACAAAAATTTGGGAGGGGGGAAGGGATCTAGCACTTAGCAACCATTTGTAGGAGTTCAAAAACCTAGCATTCCTATTCAGAAAATCTCTCAGTCCCAGATGGAGAAAAGAAGAAAGAAGGGGTTGTGTTATAACTGTGACTCTAAATGGCATTATGCCCATAAGTGTCAAACTCCGAAATTGTTTTTGATCGATTCTGTAGATTTGGTGGAGGAGAGTAATGAAGTGGAGGAGCAAGAGGAAGATGTTATGGAATTCAGTTTCAATTATGATGAGAATTTACTTAAAATTTCCTTGCATGCTATCACTGGTAGCCAGCATCCTAAGACTATGCGCATAGTGTGATGGTTAGGGATTCAAAGGATTGTAATCCTCATTGATAGTGGTAGTACTCATAACTTTGTAGATTCTTCAATCCACAAGAAGACTCGCTTGTTAATTCACAGAGAGCAGAGAATTAAAGTGAGGGTAGTCAATGGAGAAGAGGTTGTCAGTGAAGGGAATTGTCTTAATGTCAACGTACAGTTGAGTGGATTTTCTTTCCTCAGTGATACTTATGTGATTTCTTTGGCTGGTTGTGATATGGTTTTAGGTATTCAATGGTTAGTTACCCTAGGTTCAATTACATGGAATTTTAGGGGTTTAACCATGGAGTTTACCATTGCTGAAGAAACTTTTCTGTTACAAGAATTAGTTGCTCCAAATCTTTGGGAGGAAAAGGAGTTGTCTCAATTGAAAGAGGGGTATACCAAAGGTTTATTGTTGCAATTGTTGGACAATGTGGAAGATACAAGGTTGGTAACCCCGGGGTCTGAGTTGGAAACTTTGTTAGGAGAGTTTGGTGATATTTTTGAAGAACCAAGAGGCTTACCACCTTTTAAGTCACATGACCATGCAATTATCCCCAAAACTGATGCTGAACCATTTTGTGTGAGACCTTACGAATATCCTTTCAAAAATAAGAGATTGAAAGGACTATTAAGGAGTTATTAGAATTTGGAGTTATTAAACCCTCTAAAAGCCCATTCTCATCCCCATGGGTAGGAAAGCTGATGGATCATGGAGGATGTGCATGGACTATAGAGCCCTAAACAGTAAGACAATCAAGGATATATCCTATGATTGACGAGTTGCTAGATGAGTTACATGGTTCTAGGGTTTACTCTAAGTTGGACTTGAGGTCAAGGTACCACCAAATAAGGGTTAAACCTGAAGATATTTCAAAAATTGCTTTCAGGACTCATGAGGGACACTATGAGTTCCTAGTTATGCCATTTGGTTTAACAAATGCTCCTTCAACTTTCCAAAGTTTAATGAATGACATCTTCAAGCCTTATTTGAGAAAGTTCATATTGGTTTTTTGATGACATTTTGGTGTATAGTCCTAGCTTGCAGGACCATTTACAACATTTGAAACTAACATTGGAGGTATTGAGATACAATCAGCTATTTGCTAAAAGAAGTAAATGCAGATTTGGGTGTTCTGAAATAGATTATTTAGGGCATTTGATTTATTTTGAAGGGGTGAAAGTTGATGGAAAAGAATGCTTTTCTTTGGAGTGAGGTAGCTAACCAAGCTTTTCAAAGCCTCAAGAGAGCAGTAACAAATCCTCCAGTGTTAATCCTACTTGATTTGAGTCAACCTTTTGTGATTGAGTGTGATGTATCAGGAAGGGGGATTGGGTCAATTTTGATGCAGACTCAAAGGTCAATAGCCTTCTTCAGCCAAGTTCTTAAAGGTAGTTTTCTTTACTAATGTCCACTTATGAGAAGGAGTTGGTGGCACTAGTGGCAGCTGTGAAGAAGTGGAGACCATATGTTTTGGGCCATCCTTTGACCATCAAAACTGATCATCAAAGTTTGAAGTTTCTATTAGAACAGAAAATTGGAACTCCTACGCAACAGAGATGGGTCTCTAAGTTGCTAGGTTATGACTTTGTAGTGGAATACAAAAAAGGTCAGGAAAATAAAGTTGTTGATGCTCTTTCTAGAAGAAATGAGAAAGAAGAACTAGTTGTAACCTTATCAGTCATTTCATATCCTACTCTTGAATGGTTGACAGAAGCGAAATAGAGCTATTTGACTGATCCTGTTATGCAAGCCCTAGTTTAGAAGGTTCAATAAGGGCTACTAACCAACACCAAATTTTCTTTTAGGCAGGGCATTTTGCTTTATAAGATGAGGGTGTATGTTGGGGAGGCTCCTAGAGACAAGATTCTCTATTTTGTTCATGCTAGTCCTGTTTTAGGTCATACAGGCTATGACAAAACTATGCATAGAGCCCGTACAGATTTCTTTTGGTCAGGGATGAAAATTGATGTAAAAAGTATGTTAGGGAATTTGATATTTGCCAGAGGGTGAAGGCATAAAATATTTCCCCTACAGGCCTTGGCTTAGTATATCTATGGATTTTATAAATGACTTACCTTTATCTCAGGGGAATAGTGTGATTTGGGTGGTGGTAGACAAGTTAACAAAGTATGCCCATTTCCTACCTCTAAAACATCCTTATCCAGCAGATAAACTAGCTAAACTCTTTATGAGTCAGCTATTATAAGTATAAATATTATTATTATTATATAATAAAGGTGATTAGCAGTTTTACAACACTCAAGAACCACTAGCTAGGCATAACCACCCGCCTTTTCACCCCTATAAATTAGAACAGAAAATGATGACAAAAAAAAGGGAAACGAAAGAACATAGTCACATAAAATAAAGTAAAAAAAAAAATGAAAAATGAAAAATAATTATACAATAAAAATTAATTATTGAGAGAAGGAAGAACCGATGGTTTCTCTTAAATAACAACCTCGTTTAAGTGTCCGTGAAAGTGTGAAATATGGGTGCCCTAAACGCAAATATGAATCGATTATTATTATTATTATTATTTTTCAATTAGAATTAGAATATGTGAGATCTCAATAATTATAATTGAGATCTCACATATTTTTCAATTTCTCAATTTCTCATATATTTTTCAATAAGGTGAATCAGAAACCAAATGATAAAAATGGACAATATATGTTAACGATAAAAAGAAGCAAACTAAAACTTCTAATAACTGTTACCGCTCTCTTGTTCAAACTTGTTTGGTTCCTCTAGCTCTCTAGTGGTTCTGTTTGTTTTGTTTCTCTAGCTCTAGTGGTTCTGTTTGTTCAACTTTAATGTCACAAGATTTGTAAGAGTTGTAGAATATTGCAGAGGTGGAGAGATCTGTATTCTCTCTGTTTTCAATTTTTACTTTTTGTATGTTTTTTGGTTTCTCTAATGGATGTGTAATTACAGAACTATGTGGTGCCTACTGGTTCTATTTGTTCAACTTTAATTTCGCAAGAGTCGCAAGATTTGCAAGAATTGCAGAGTACCAAGAACGGCCCAATCTCTCGTGATTCCATCTGATTGCATTGAAATCCCCAATCACCAACCAAGGATTATCACCCACAAGAAAAGAAAAAGAGGAAAAATCACTCTTTTCTTTCTTTGGGCTTTCCTCTTCGAATGACAATTTTCACCGTAAACAAAAGAAGGAATGCAACTCCAAGCCATAGATTTGGCCGAAACTCTACAAAGAATAACTTGCGCAAATTGGCCAAGAAGAACAAGATCCAACTCCTTAACCATGAGGTATAGACGTGGAGAGCTCTGTATTTTTTTTTTTCTTCTTTTTTGTGTGTTTTTTGGTTTCTCTAACAATGTGTAATTACAGAACTATATGGTTCCTACACATAAGTGGAGCCTAAGGGGGATGCTCTGAAGGCCGTTCAAACAATGGAAGAGGATAATAATAATAATAATAATAATAATAAGAATAATAATAATATATTATTTTTATCTTCAATTTAACATATATTGTCCATTTTTATCATTTGATCCCTTATTGAAAAATATGTGAGATCTCAATTATAGTTATTGAGATCTCACATATTCTAATTCTAATCAAGAAATTTCTAATTCTAATTGAGAAATAGAAAACAAAAATAATAATAATAAATCAAATCATGGTAGACTAATCAATAAATTTAGGAAATCATGGTAGATTGATCAATGGTAAACTTTTCACCTTCATTGATTCATTGTAGAGATTTGCAAACAATTTGAAACCTTTAGGCCCACTTTTTAATCCCACTGATGAAGAATTGATCAATTATTTGATCGAGGAAAAAGCTAGGACATCAAATCAAGATAGAGAATTGAAACCTTTAGGCATCACACATATTCTTTTTAATCATCACACTTATTCTAATTTTTGTTTTCACCCTCATTGTTTCATTGTAGAGATTTGCAAAAAACTCAAAAACTTTAGGTCCACTTTTTCATCCCACTAATAGAGAATTAATTGAGTACTTTAATGAGAAAAGAGCTGGAACATTAAATCATGATAAATTCATCAATGAAGTTGATGATACATATCATTACAGGGCCACTGATTTGGGAGGTATACATACCTACATTATTATTTTTGAATTATTTGTTTAAGTAGAATGTGAGTGATTATTTATTTATTTTTTTTATAAAAAAATAAATTTAGGTATGGGCCATTTTTATAAGGATGGGAAATTGTACATTTTCACAAAATCAAGTCACTTGGCCGCATTTAAACCAGCGAGTGCCGGTTGTTGGGTACGTCAAGAAAGAAATAGTTTATTGTCGAACAAGTTATAGCATGTACAACATTTGAGTGGATGAAAGATGGTGAGAAAAAGTTGAAAATGAAGGAGTTCTAGGTGATGGAGGACGCCGTAGATTCGATATCTCTTTGCGTCATTTACGACTCCGATCTCGAGTCCGAAGAGGATAATAATAATAATAATAATAATATATTATTTTTATCTTCAATTAACGTATATTGTCCATTTTTCTCACTTGATTCCTTATTGAAAAATATCTGAGATCTCAATTATAGTTATTGAGATCTCACATATTCTAATTCTAATCAAGAAATTTCTAATTCTAATTGAGAAATAGAAAAGAAAAATAATAATAATAAATCAAATCATGGTAGATTGATCAAGAGTAAATTTTTCACCCTCATTGTTTCATTGTAGAGATTTGCAAACAATTCAAAACCTTTAGGCCCACTTTTTCATCCCACTGATAAAGAATTGATCAATTATTTGATCGAGAAAAAGGTTGGGACATCAAATTAGGATAGATTGATCATGGAAGTTGATGATATATATCATTATAGTGCCACTAATTTGGGAGGTATACATAATATATTATTATTTTTGAATTATTTGTTTAAATAGAATGTGAGATTGATTGAGTTTTTTTTTTAAAAAAAAATAAATAAATAAATTTAGGTATGAGCCATTTCCATAGGGATGGGAAATTGTACATCTTTGCCAAAGCAATTAACTTGGCAGCATTTAGACCAGAGAACACTGATTATTGGGTAATAATAATAATAATAATATATTATTTTTATCTTCAATTTAACATATATTGTCCATTTTTATCATTTGATTACTTATTGAAAAATATGTGAGATCTCAATTATAATTATTGAGATCTCACATATTCTAATTCTAATAGAGAAATTTCTAATTCTAACTGAGAAAATTGAGGAATAGAAAAGAAAAATAATAATAATAAACCAAATCATGGTAGACCGATTAATAAATTTAGGAAATCAGGGTAGATTGATCAATGGTAAATTTTTCACCTTTTGTTTCATTGTAGAGATTTGCAAACAATTTGAAACCTTTAGGCCTACTTTTTAATCCCAATGAAGAATTGATCAATTATTTGATCAAGGAAAAAGCTGAGACAAACGCAATGTAGAACGAAAGAGAATATTTGAGTGGACGAAAGAGAACGAAAAAGAAATGAAAATGAAGGAGGTGAAGGTGATGGAGGACGCCACATATTCAATCTCTCTTTAAGTCATTTACGACTCCGATCCCGAGTCCAATTGAGGTTGTGTATTTACGTTTTTATTATTTACTATTTATATATCTAACTATCTTTTTATATATATATATATTATCCTGCATTGGATGGGCATCGTGGATGTGGATGGTGATAGTGGTGCTGGATGATCTCTGCTCTCAACTCTATGAAAACTGCAACTCACAAAATAGCTGTCTATAGTTGATTCAAACTGTAAAGTCAAAAAATATGGAGAATAAATCATTAGTGAAAATTTGGTATATTTGATGAGGAGATGCAAATACTTAGTATATTGGTACTATCAAAACATGATCTTTTGTGGTTAGCTTGATTTGAATATTTTTTCTTTCTTGTAGCCTTTGTGTATACACATAACATCATTTGATTCATTTCTAAAACAAGACAAACTGTTTTAATATACACACAACATCCATGTCCCGATCTATAGTTTAGATTGTCTTCTTCAAACTCAAATTACTGTTCATGAAATTACTTTGTTTCTACATTTAAAAATAGAAATTGAAAGACACTTTGAAATGCGGTCCTCCACTAATATTTGAAAAATCGAGATTGGATTTCAAAGTCCAACATTTGCCTCTTACAATTTCAAAGAACTTGATGCCATACTCGTCAGCAAGAGCTTGACCCTCAGAGGTAGGCACAAATACAGCGAGGGATAGAGAATGAGGAAAGGATCATATAGTAGTCCAGTCAGCAGCTTTTAAGGTTACAGGGTCGCATATTCATCCACAATTCATTAGGGTGGTTGTGTAAAAATGCTCCTTGGTAAGATCAATTTATAGAAAATGAAATGATGAGTTTTACAAAAATATAAATGATCAACGGTAAGAGCATTAAAACAAAACCAATATCAAACGGTAAATAATGTTAAGATTTTTGTTGTTAAACTCGTGAATGTATTGTTAAACGGTAAAGTGTTTTAAAGACCTCCAAAATGAAATAATGTTTGTAACAATAATACAACAACTCATTCTTGCAATTCTAATCAGAGTTAAATCTTGAACCCAGTTTCCAAATCACTCCCAATGCCAAATTGATAAAAAATAGCATGCCTATCAATGCAAGTTCTCTCCCTTCCAAGACTTTTCACCATCATTGTTTTATTGTAGAAATTTGTAGATAATTTGAAAGCTTTAGACCCACTTTTTCATCCCACTAATGAAGAATTGATCAAGTATTTGAGTGAGAAAAAAGCTGAAACATCAAATCATGGTAGATTAATGAATGAAGTTGATAATATATATGAGTACAGTGCCACTGATTTGGGAGGTATACATACATATATTATTATTTTTATATTATTTGTTGAAGTAGAATGTGAGATTGATTTTTATTTTTTAATAAATTTAGGTATGTGCCATTTTCATAGGGATGAAGAATTGTAAATTTTTACCAAAACAAATAACAGGGAAGCATTTAGACCAGGAGCAATGGTGTTTGGGCAACAACCCTTTCGCTATTCCAGAGAACTAACACGTTGTAGGTTGTGTTAAAATGCTCCTTGGTAAGCTCAATTTATCGAAAATGAAATGATAAATTTTACAAAAATATAAATGAATGTTTTTAAACTCATGATTTTTTTTTTTTTTTTTTTTTTTTTCAAACGGTAAAGTGTTTTAAAGACCTCCAAAATGAAATAATGTTTGTAACAATAATACAACTTATTTTTGCAATTCTAATCAGGAAAGAGAGTCAAATCTTGAACCCAGTTTCTAAATCACACCCAATGCCAAATTGATCAAAAATAGCATGCCTATCAATGCAAATTCCCTCCCTTCCAAGACTAAAGTGATAAAAAAGAAAAAAAAAACAAAAAAGAAAAAAAGAAAAATCCTCTGTGACTCTTTCTTAATAACAAATCAAACACGACAAACAATGTGTCAATGCACAAGTCAGACAAAACCCAACCACCGTGTCTACTTCACAACCCAGAAGAGCACAAAATCGAATAAGAACAACCCTGTGTGGTTTGATTTCTAGGAAGCTACATGAAACGTACCCATGCAACTCTAATAAGGAAAGAGAATTAAAACTTAAACCCAATTTCCAAATCACACCCAATGCCAAAATGATCAAAAATAGCAGGCCTATCAATGCAAATTCTCTCTCCCTTCCAAGATTCCAGACTTTTGCCCAAGAAGGTCCCTCTGGGGAGCAACAAAAAAGGCTTCAAGAACCAGACTTGCTTCTCTCTAATACAATGGCTTTGCTTTTCTTACAATAGCAGATGAGATATTAGGAAACATCTCCAACAGAAATAGCCAAGTACAAGGTGCAAATTTTGCACCTCTTCTTTGGTTATAAAAATAACTAAAGGATTTTGTCTCGAAAATTAGAAACATTTTTCTTGTGCACCTCTTCTTCTATATTATCCATTTTTTATGACAAGAGCGTTTGGAGTTTTATCGGATTCCCCATTAATCCTAAAAAAATATCGTCCATATATGCATTGGAAAAATTACTGAATTATGTTGGAACCTGAAGTCTTAAGATGAATTAAGAATCTTATAATACACAAGAAAAATTTTGAACTCTAAGAGGAAGGAGGAACCCATGGGTACCTTACCTCTTGTTGATGATATTTATTTCAAGCAAGAAAATGAAGAAGTTAGCTTACTAACCACACATCTGGTTCAATACAGTGTGAAAAACATTTTATCAAACACCTTGTCATAAACCCCAAAAAAACCTATGAAACAAACAAAGTGCTTGGGATCAAGTAATCGAATGCCTGCTTTGTTGATATCTAACACCATGAATCAACTAATATGAGCGCAACAAGGGATGGTCTTAATGACTCCTTTAAGCAAGGCAAGGTGAGGAAAAATATTAGAAGCCTTAAGTTGGATATTGTTTGTCTTACTGAGAAGAGAGTGAAACGTGACAAAGATGATCAAATTAAAGAGAAGATTGTTCCTGGATGGGGATTTTTACATAACTATTAAGTTTACTCATTACTTGGGGGGCGTATTTGGATCTGTTGGAATCCGAGTACCATTAAGTTTACTTTGTTACAGGAACATATTCAAGCTATCAGCTGTAAGATAGAATCAGCCGATGGTTCGTTGAACTGGATTCAAATCTTTCGCGTATGGAGACACTAAGGGCCTGGGGAGAAGAAATGTATGGTCTTATTTGGGGGGCATTAGGCAGCAAGTTGAAAAGTATCCATGGTTACTTGTCGGTGACTTTAATGTGGTGTTGCATATCAATGAGAAATGGGGGAATACTAAGTTTACTGGCTATGATGCAGATTTTGTGGAATGTGTTAATAAACTGGAGCTGGTTGATTTGGCTTACTCGGGCTGCTTCTTTACTTGAAACAATAAAAGGGAAGGTGCTAGTTTCATTGCTCGGAAACTGGACAGAGTAATGAGTAATGAATATTGGATGGATTGTTTTATAACCAAAGCTCAAATTACAAAAACCAAACCGAGGAAAAAAAAGAAGAAGAAAGAAATAGATCAAAACAGTTCAAACCGACACATGGGGCAAGAAGGCTTCTTGTGCAACCACCGGATGATGCAGCGCATATGGAAAATATGAGAACAAAGCGTCCTGGCTAGCTCCGTTGCCTTGCCGTTTGACGAGAGCCGTTCGAGACAAATAGCGCAGGTTTCATCATGTGCTTGTTCAAATTCAAATGTCTCCAACTCCAACGCAAACTCAGCCGGCAATTGGACAAAGCCTAAAGGATCATCATCGGTAATGGGCACAGTGGGAAAGGCATTCCTTACCTCGAGCAGAGACGTCAGTTTAGTCAGGAACCATACAATCTCTCTCGTATAGAACAACGACGGGTCGTTTTTGGCTAATTCGATATCGTACGGTTCATACCGCCAGCCCCCCGTCTTAAAACTGGGTTCGGGTTTCCTAGGAGGGAACAAATTCCCCCCCTTCCGAACCATCTCCTCTCGCGAACAATACTCCACGCCTTTGATCAGCGATACTTCAACGACGATCACAATTCTGGGCGAAACGGGCCGATGCAGCCGGTCCGGGCTGAACCGATAACGAAGCACAAGCCAATCCGAGATCACGGCACCCAGTGGTTGGACCGTCTCGGGGAGGAATTGTTTGGTGTCCGAAACGGCACCGCGCGACACCATCTCGGTGGAGTCCCGAGACAAGAGTTGTCGGTGCTCGAAAGGAACCACCTTATTGGTCACTCTTTCTCTTTCGGAGGCATAGACGACGCCTTCACCTGGAATCCTGATGGTAAAGCTCTCAGTTATGATAAAGAGGAAGAGTCCCTGGGTGTCTGAGAGATCAATCGGCTCCCCTCGTATCTTCCTGAGCCTCTCGTTCCAATTGAAAACTTGAAGCCTTTCGAGCAGCCCTTCTTCTTTCACGCTAACCATCGTTTATTCGTTTTTTTCTCTCTCTTTCTGTTGAGACTTGAGACTAGATTTTGTGACGGCGCCAACTCCCCCATTAATTTATAGACAGGAGCAAAAAAATAAAAAATAAAAAAAAATAAAGTTAAACGGAGGCTTTTGTTTATTTGGGCCTGTCGGCCTTTTTCATAAGTCCTTTTTTTCTTTCTTTTCTTTAAACTTACCGTCCAATTAATTAACCGCATCCCACATCAAATCAACCAATTAATTTTACATGGTTATATTTCATTATTTTGATACGTCATGTGCTATGTACATGTTATAGATTAGCAAACAAGAAGGCGTGGATCCAACCAAATCCAAATACATCTAGTTTGGCCAATCTCAAACTCAAATAGAATTTTCATCATGTAAGGTTATTTTCTCCAACAAAAAAATAAAATAAAATAAAAAACATTTTTACAATGAATATGGTTTGTAACTGTTCCTATTCCACATTTTCATCGTGGATTTGATAAATCTAATATTAGCTTGAACTTTTGAGATAAAAAGTAGTTTAAAGTTTGAAATAGTGGAATGTACATATCCAATTTTTAGTTTATATGATGAGTCCTACAAAACATTTTTTCCAAATAGAATTTTCATCATGGATTTGGTTTTTGGCTTGAATAATTGGAAATACTTGATCTTTTGAATACAAGTTTGTCTGCTATAATATAAGTAATAAGTTAACATATAGTTTGTCCAATACAATATGTAATCTTTCTATTAGTGATTTTGATAGAGAATAACTTCTATAAGGTGTTGGCACAAATCAAGACCTTTGTACCCTCCGATAAAAGCATGACAAATCAGCGTAGAACATCATAACAAAAAAAAAGCATAAACACCTAATTATTCTCACTGACACCTGTGTTAAAACAAAAAAATTTCTAGAATAAATTTTACCTATTCTTTCTACCTAGACCCACCGCCAACCACCATACCCACCGCCAGCCAGCCCAAATCATACAAAAGATAATGCTGGCCGGCGGCCAGTCCTAATAACGACTGCAAATCTCTCTCTTACCAACATCAGAGAAAGAAGCTCTCTCTATCTCTGGTGCTCCCTCTTTCTCTCTCTCTCTCTCACTGGCAGCAGAGAAATTCTATCTCTTTTCTTTTCTTTTTTTTTTTCTTTTTTTTTTTTGTGATATGTCCGCACAAGAGGGTGAGGTGAAATTCGAACTAGTGACCTCCGCTTCATGAGACATAGTCCTTAACCGATTGAGCTATCCATTGGAAACAAAATTTTTGTGTCTCTAGTTCTCCCTCTCCCTCTCCCTCACTCTCTCACACACACCGGCAAAACATTGATTTTTTTATAGCAACACCAAAGTTTGAGTAGGGCCCTAACGCCTAAAACTTCATATTATAGTTAACAGTCCAAGAGACCGCAATTACATCATTTCTCAAAAGAGGTTTTAGCCCATTGACGGGGTTTCTGAAGAGTTGTTCAGCGCTCAGACTGTAAATTCTTCGTTGCTCATCTGACCGACATTCAGACAATCTGATGGAACAATGAGAGAGAGAGAGTTCTTGGGCAGGCAGAGCAATTTTTATTTTCAAGAGCATGAAAGGCGCCTCCAAGAATCCACTTCATCACCAGATTAGCTTTTCATTTACAGTGAAAAAGCAATGCCTTATGATGATACAGAAATCTAATAAGCATATATTTGGTAAATTCCAATCCACCATACAAGTGTGAAAGAAAGTATGATTCTTGATACCCAAATGGATTATAAATCAAACAGAACAAACATTACAGAAACCGAAGCACATATGTCATTTGACAGTGACTAAATAGACATATACTGTAACCTGGCAAAAGAACCCTTGCTAAGAGCTACATAGACCAGCAAACACAAGATGTTTTTCTCAAATATGACCAAATTGCAATGATTTTGTTATCCAGCTTGCCTGATCAAATTCGGAAAGCATCTGTTTGAAACCTCTCATCATACAAACTCCAATGGCCATACCTCTCCGTGTGAAAGGCCGACCTTGGAATATAGAAATTTGGCTTTTTGATCTCCAAATCCTTCACACCCAATGATGCTTTAGCAATATCCCTACTAGTCAAGTTCATACAACCAGACAAATCCAAGTACTTGAGGTTCGGACACCCTTCACATATCAAAGTAAGGCCCCTAACAGACAACTTGGAGAACTGAATTTCAAGTTGCTCCAAATAAGGCATGGAGTTTCCAATAGCAGCAGCTTCTGAGTCCCCATCTTGCGGACAAGCATTTAGATACTCATTAGGGACAACTCCTACATGTTCGGAAGGATCTAACCAATTCATAAGGTTTCGCTTCAGAACTTTAAGGTTCGGGCAATTCCTTCCAATCAATACCAAGGACTCATGAGATACCTCATAGCAGTAGCTGATATCCAGTTCCCTAAGATTGGTGCATTGAACAGCTATCTTAGATATTGATATATCAGTAGCATTTGGGCAACTCTTGATTGAAAGGACCTGAAGGCTTGGGCACCTGAAAATGCAAATACATGACAAACTTCAATTCATTTACTTATATCCTAATGAACCAACAACACTAACCAAAAATTCAAACCGAAAAAGAGGTAAGGCCGAAAGTTCAACCCCATCATTCACACTTCAACCAATTAATAAACCGTAACGGATGCAATTTAGCAAAACTAACATGATTCTGTTTATCATACGTTATCTGGCAACATAATTCCCTCTCAATTCGAAGAGGAAAAACAAATGGAACAAACTCTTCGACAAGTTCATAATGCATTTTCAGATTAATGGAAAGTACAAGTAGACTGCACCAAGAAACTAATCATCTTCCTTTATGTAAGAAAGGAGGTGGTTTTTCCCTGCTCTGTAACTACCAGTAACTGTCTCTCTCGTAATCTCGTCATACTCCACACAAGAGTCATTCTTAGCATCCAAAATGCATTACTACGTATGGCCGACCTACATGTCTTTTGACTTTAAATAAACATAATAGCAGCCATATCACATAAGCCATGTTACATGATCTTCCACTATCGACTAAGCTTTGGCCTTGAGGAAATATTTGGTACAAACAGATTCAAAATTTAGCATTACAATAAAACTACTCGCATAAAAAAAGCTCACACTTTGAAAAAGAAAAAAAAGAAAAAAAAACAATTATTGACCCACCACACAACAATAAGGAATAAAAAGTCCAAACCTTGTGGCAAAACCCTGTCTATAATTCAATTAAAAGTTAAAAAAGCAAAAGCAAAAAACCCAATTCAACCACACAACCATCAAACTCTCACAACAACCCAAAGCAAAAAAATTCAACATATCCGTGTGTGTGTATGATTATTTGTATACCTTGCAGCGGCGAATAAGAGGGAGCGATCAGAGCAGTGACGGGTGCGAATCTCAGAGAGAGACCCATCGCTCCAAACGACGATGGATTGGAGCATGGAGTCTATCTTCCTCTCGAACTCGGGGGTCCACCAGCGAGCCGAGTCGATCGCCAAGCCAAAGTGGGGCTCGAGGTCGAACGCCGAGTGGAGAGAAGCGTCCTTGCAGGCTTGGAGCCATGGTTTGCACACTAGCATGGCTCCGCGCCACCGGTGCTCCAGGGTGAGTCGCGAGAGGACGTTGGTCAGGCACTCCTGGGTCAAATCAGCCCAGTCGGTTCCGGGTCCGGAATCGGACTCTTCTTCTCCTTCCTTGGTATCCATTTTTGAGGGTTGGTGGTTTGAGAGCGGTCTGGTTAAGGTTGTTATCTGTTTTCATGGTTTGTTCGGTAAATTGGTCATTTTGATGTGTGGACACTGGACAGAGCTTCAGCTTCTCTATTAGCCACCTGGCAACACACGTGCGGCTCAAATGAGCAAATAGCCCGATCAACTTGGTTTTATATATATATATATATATATATATATATATATATATTAATTTCAAGTGACATGTTACAATATGATTGGTGTCGATATAGCACATTAATGGATGCTGTTAATTTTTCTTATGGCATAAAGCTATTTTTTTGTTTTTTTTTTGTTACTTACCTTTAATCACTTTTAAAAATGCTATAAATTTATTTGTCAAAATCTCAAACCACATAAACTAATTTTGTACAATTTTTTTTTAACAAACGTGTGACAATTCAGCTGACAAGTTTATAACAATCAGATAGACACATATCCCACTTCTAATGAGTTCAATTCATAATAATACTTTTCATTTTAATTTTAACTAAAATTGAAACCAAACTAAACCCAGTGATATAAAACAAGAAAGAGAAATGTTACATACACTTTTATTCTCACATTCTCAAATAATATGACATTAAAAATCATCATTAAATATTGAATAAGTTACTATTGAATTTTAGATCCAATAATAACTTTTAATGTCATGCTAGAGAGAGTGCAAAGTGTGTATACCATTTCTCGAAGCAAAGTCATGTTTAGATCGGATGTTGACTTTAGAACAAGGCTCTTTAAGACAATGCTATTTTCTTTCTTGTGGCGACCCATGAGGCCTGCTTGATATCAATCTTGAATTATTCTGCGTGCTAATTAAACTTCTTCAAGGCAAATAACATCTCCAAGGCCCTCAATGATTTCATCCTGTGGTATTATGCTTGATTGAGAGAGAGCGAGAAAAATCAAGATGGAGTCGGAGAAAATATTCTCCCAAGTGTATGGGTTTTTCGTTGGTGAAAATGAGAATGTTGATTAACCAAAATCTTTTTGGTTAGTTAATATGATCAAGCCACCTGAAAACTTCCATCAGATAGATCTGCTGCAAGCTATCACAAAGAATGCAAGTAAATGCATTGTTATCCGATTGATTGCTCAAAAAAATTGTTGTTTAGCAAATGACTTAACCTATTCATCCAGTATTTGCAGACTACTTCAAGGAGTAAATCACTTAAAACTATTTAATTGCCCAACTTCCTTAATGAAAGAGTAGTCATTTCTTTTCACCCCTTCCCCCAGAAAACAACAGAGGTTTATACATATTCTTTCTCTTTAGATATTTGTAGAACAAATGATGACCAAAGACTCAGACCTAAGCAAGTGCAGGTTGTCTTACTCCAAAATATGCATCATGTGTAACATCTCCATCCTATATTAAGAATATGATTTATAAAAGAGCTCATGAATACTAAGTCTCACATTAGTACCTCACTAAGTGAGATTGAACTTTATAAGCAATTTAAGGAAGTTCCAATTACAACTTGTCTAGTCTTTTTCGAGTGATAGTGCGCAACTATATGACTAGTGCTTTTCCTGAGTCGTTACAATGTGAGTATAACATTTGAGGGTTGCACAACTAAAACAAGTAGATGCTTCTCTATACTTCAATTAAATCAACTTGATCGTTACTTTCATCATTTAGTTAAACTTCTAGTAAGGCAAAACACGTGAGAATTATTTGAAAACAACAAAGATGCCAAACAGATTATGAAGTGTCAACTGCTCATGCTGATTTTTTTTCATAAGTAATCTTAAATTCATTATAAACCACAAAGGCACAACCCAAATACCCAAGCAGTATACAAGAGATATACCGAACCAGAGAAAGAAC
Organism: Corylus avellana; assembly: GCF_901000735.1. Lineage (NCBI taxonomy): Eukaryota > Viridiplantae > Streptophyta > Magnoliopsida > Fagales > Betulaceae > Corylus > Corylus avellana. The sequence continues at coordinate 27,607,332 of NC_081546.1, forward strand.
TACTCATGTTGGTTATACTCTAAAAATTCCAATAAAATTCTATCATGTCAAAGTTATGATGATATGCTGCAGTTTTGTACCAGTAAGATCGGATTTTTCTTTATACTAAAAAACTATCGTAGCAATTCTAAAATGCAAAGAAAATCAAAACCCAACAACGATAATGATAATAACAATAACAATGATGATGATAATAACTGATGTTTGTAAGACATGCATTTGAATTTGAGCGTTTAAAATCAAAGGATTTGAAGAAAGATTGTCAGTATAAATTGCTTGATATGAATTCTATAACTACAAGAGACTGATGGATTTGAGCTGTTTTGCTCCAACAAAGAGACTTGTGTTATGAATTCGACATAACATCGTACACCTAATCAGATCAAATCTACATATAAATAAGGCTTAAATCCACCCATGAATTTCATCGATAGTTATACTTTTGACACCATATTCAAATCATTTAAACTAAAAACTGAGATTTAAATCCTTCTCTTCAACTATTTCCATCCAAGTGAACCAACATCATATTCATTTCATCATACCAAATCGAGTTTAAACAATACATAAGACATCTGTTTGATAAAACATCATCAAAGCATACATAGAGGCAAGGAGATGCCGGGACTAGGCGTAGAGGGGACGCCTGTATTCATCAAAGTACTGCTCGCGATCCACAAACACGATGGCATAGAGAGCATATATTATTCCAGGAATGTAACCTAGAATAGTCAGGAGCAAGCAGATGAAGAACTCAATCTGTAAAAACAACAAATCGATTGCATCAGCCTATGATTTGGTCACAATGCAAATGAGGTAAAACACGGAGATAGAAGAAAATGCGTATTTATTTTAATTAATTCTAAATTTAACTCTTAGACTATTCGTTGTCATGGATCTAAGAAAACAAACAAGAAAAATAAATCACTTCCATTACGCCTAAATTCCAGATATGAACAAAATTGTATTCACTTTGTTTTCATCAAACTCCTCAGCTCCACTTAGGAGCTGAGAAAACGTGTACTTTTCCTTTCAGTTTTCTCGGTAATCAAACAGAAAGTTAGAGGATCTGAGAACAGAGTGAAATTTATTCGTAATCACGGAGCTCAGAAGACACTAACATTAAAAAAATAAAAAATAAAAAATTCAATTCAATTACGCCAAACAAAATTGCATTCACTTCGTTTTTCTCCAAACACCTCGTTTCCATTTAGGTGTTGAGAAAATGTTGACTTTCCTTTCCGTTTTCTCGGTAACCAAACAGAAAGGTATAAGATAGTAAATAGAGAGAGAGAGAGAGAGAGAGAGAGAGAAATACGCTGCAGCAACCGTGGCGGAAACAGACGCCGACGGGGGGAAGGAAGATGGCGAGGAGTATCTCGCAGAGGATTTCACAGCGACTCGGCATTTTCAGCTGGTGCTCGTGGTATCGAACACAGACAGAGAGATATTAGGAGAGATCCACGGACCACAGTGGCAAGGGAACTCTTAATGGAGAAGGAAACAAATAGGGATCTGATCTTTGGATGATAAGAACCGCAAGCGGTGGTGAAGAACGTTTTGTTGACCCGTCAATGTTTTGATATTTCAGAATCGACGTCGTGGAGCCCTCGTAAGTGGACCCGTGGACTATATTTATGATTATTATGTCTTTCGGCCGGATTTCTCGATTTTTTTTTTTTTTTGTCAACTATTATAGAAAAAAATGTGAGAGACATTTATGAATATTTGTCCGAATAAGTAGGCGAGCTGTTTTAAAATCTCTCGGATGAGTTAGGGTGAAATAGCGGTTGCGGTTAGTGGTTAGTGGCTAAAACCGCTAACCACAACCGTTTAGGCAGTTAGTAATTTTTACTAACCGCCTCTGCTAACCAGGTAGCGGTTAACCGCTTTGGGATAACCGCTTTTTTGGATCTTTTTTGGGCTTTTTTTTAGAGACGGATTTTAGGTTGGTTTTGGACCGGCTTTTGGCTCACTTTAAACATTTTTTTTTTGCTCATTTTAAACGTTTTTTTCCCCCTTTTCATGGCAATTTTAGCATTAAAAATTGCTATATACCAAAATCATATTGGTCACCTTCTACAAATCTACACATCATATAATATACAAATAAAATTACAACAAAATCATCACTTTACTTGTAGTCTTATACATAAACTCAAACAAGTTCATAAACTCACAAGCAAGTTCATAAACTCACACATAGAAATAAAATAAAACACAAACAAGTTCATAAACTCACAAGCAACCAAAAAACCAACATGGTTGAACTTAAAGCTTGAGCCCAATTTCAATCAACCAAAAAAAGTTCATAAACTCACAACTTATTGTTATTTATTATATGAAATTTATGTATATATAATATAAATATATATTATATTTTAAAAAAAAGCGGCTAGCGGATTTCCAAAACCCACTAACCGCTAACCGCAACCGCCTAGGCGGTTAGCAGTTTTTACTAACCGCTTTCAAAGCAGTTAGGCGGTTAGGCGGTTAGCGGTTAACGGTTATAGCGGTTAGTGGTTGCGGTTAGGCGGTTTTAAATTTCGCCCTAGGATGAGTAATGTTATAAGTCTTTTTATAGTCTTTTGGGGTTATCTCAAATGTGATATGGCTTTTAAAATTACCAATAAATTAATGTTTAATACATTACATTTTAAATTCAACGGTAATTTTAAAAATCACATCACAATTAAGAAGTCCTAAGAAAATTTATAGCATTACTCCTTTCGGATAGGTGAGATTCTTTAATATATATTGTTCTAATTTGGACAGTAAAATTGTTAGGATTATATCTCTTCTAGTTGGCATTTTTTCGATATATATATATATTCTAATGATGAAAATTATTTTGTGTTTTTTTTAGTATTTTATATTTTAAGATGTTTATTGTGTTTTTTTGTTTGAAAAATAGAAAATAAAAGATATAGAACATAAATTTTAACAAACAAAGTCTTTAGGATATCTAATGTGTGGATATTTTTCATGCTAAATTATTAAGTTCTTGTTAATATATTTTTTTTAATAATAAATATTGAGATGATAAAATTGATAGATATTGATACCATAATATTCCAATTAAAGCCTCTAATATGTTATGGAGATGCTTTTTGACCTGGTCAGACTGGTTGGTTATCCAATCAATGTCTCAACAAACAAAATAACAACTTGTGTCTCAAGAGTGGATGATATTTTAAAAATCAAGTTAACTTTAAAAGATAACAGGAAGATAATATATATATATATATACTCATCTCAAAAACACTTATCATTTTCACAATAAAATACTAAAACATACTTGCCAAACCATTTTATCCTGTGGACTTTACAGACAACTATTTTCAATTGTAAACCTTAACAAAAACACTTCTCTACTTTGCATCACCTAAATAACTCTTTTCAAATTAAGATATAAAAACTCTTGAAAAATGCAACATGTATTTACTATTCATTGCGAGTATGTGACAATCCATGTGGCTTAAGAGTGTTGGATGAGTAACTGAAGCAGAAGTTACTGGTTCAATCGGTTGGAAACCACCTTTATAAAGTGGAAATTACTAGTTTGAATTCTCATCCCTATTTTTTTGCGTGGACATGAAAAAAAAAAAAAAAAAAAAAAGAAGGGAGTTTCAGGTGACTCTTAAAAAAGTTTTTTTTTAAGAAATGAGGACGATTACCCTTTAGTTAATTAGTTCTACCCTAGAGAACTCCAACCACTTTTATGTGCAAGTCATTACTCTTGTCCAAACAAATTGAACAATCACTCCAACCACTTTTATGAGTGATTGATTACTCTCTTTTTTTTAACTCTCCTATTACAATATCATAAACACTTTTGGATATTTCTTCTAACCAAACTTGGTATATAACATGGGTGACTGCTACTTTGACTAAACCATTAGCAACGTAATTTTCTTCACTCTTCACACATGATAAATTTGCCATTTTCTCAACTTATTCAACACAACTCTAATCTCACCCACAACCACAATATGGCTAAATTTACTCTAATTTCTACCAATTGCATTTATAGTATTCACAATCTGCGCAACAACCCTCTCTAATTAATATCGTTTCTTGAAATCACAATTCCCGATTGATCTGTTGCATGGAACGCAGCCAATGCTTCCACTACTACCGGCTTTACTAATATGTTTTTAGCGGTGCTCCGTGCGGCTACTACAAATCCTTCATAATTCCTAGCTATAATGTCAAAGCATATACACCCATTATTTGTATTCACTGCTATGTCCCAAATAATTTTAATCATACATATGGGAGGATTCTTCCTTTTTATTTGCACTACTCCTTGTTTGTCACCCCCTTTTTATCTTCCTTTGAATTAACTCTCCTAAACGCATTAAGAGAGTCCACAACTTCTTGAAAGACTTGATTTGGATGGGTAAAATCTCCCCATATATATACCACTATGTTTCTTTTAAACCATATTTTACTTACCACAACCACCAATAATTCAATTTCTTCAATGTCACATGACTCATATCTTCCTAACATCTCATCTATCACATAAATGAAAGTTGAACCCTCACCATAGCTTTTTGGCATAGCTTTGGCAGGTTTCAACTTGGGTCTCCACTTCCAACATGTTTGACCTCTCCAAAATATATTTTGTTTTGTTGGAGGGAGATCGTTACATGCTCTTCATATAAACATTTTCACTGCATTCGGATTTTTTTAAAAAAAAAATTTGAATCACCTTTCATACTTCATCTCTCTCCTTTTGCCTTAATCCTCCACCACACCCCATATATTGTATTTTGGATAATTGCTTTTAATAAAATCTCATTTCTTCCTTGCAAGAGTAACTAGACCTTCCAATTATTTAGTCCATTTCATACTCTTTATCTTTTAAAAGTCCATATGTGATCTGAATTTGCCAATGAGTGCCAATAATCCTAAATATTTATTGTCACGTTGTATGGCTTTGGGTACCAGAAAGCTAAATTATTTATGCTATCTTCTCTTCGCTGGCATTTCTGCTCAAACAATTGAAGTCTTCTCCTATTAGGCTTATGATGAGAGGCTTTCTCATATATCGCCAACAACTTTGTTAATCTATACAATTTCACAGAATTTGCTTAGTAAACACATCAAACTATTGTCAGCCAAAAAATAGGTGACTTAGGCATGGATCTCTTTTGGAGGTTAGCACTTTCAAAAGGCTCCCGAGCTCTTTTTGTAGTGGAGGAGGAAGGTACGTTACAATCTTTTTAGTAATTTAAGAGAACATTGCTTCAATTAAAAGGAAAATTATAAATTGTTGATAATTGGATGAAGGTATGGTAATTTTTCTTTAAAAAAAAAAAATTTAATATGACTACTAAAATAACCTTTTGACTAGCTTTAGTCTTTAGAGTTAAAAAAGTTTGGAGAAAATTTTCTTGACTTTTGACTAGCCCTTGACTTAGTCCAACCCGAATCTCCAACTCTATTAAAGTTAGGAGTATTTGACGGCGGCTCCACATAGTTTTCTCTATCTCCCTTTCTCTCCACACACGAAAAAAAAAACGTCAAATTTACAGGGGCTACATTGTGTGGGTTGATCCATCGACGGCCGTTTTACGAGCCGTTACTATTAGCTTCCATCTAGTAGCCAAACCTCGAAACCCTAAAGCCTCAAATCCCTTATTTCTCTCTCTCTCTACACTACTCTCTCTGCAATTCAATGGAGTTCAAGTTTCGAGCCGTCGATGAGCGACCGCCAATTTGTCCCAACCCTCCTTCCAGCATCAGCTACTTTACCGAGCACGCATTGAGAGGTCCGCAAGTATATCAATCCTCTTTTCTATATGTCTCTGTTCGCTGCTGAGTAAATGGGAGAGAGGAAAAGAAAATAAAGCCTTTTAATTTGATTGTGATTTGTGCTGTTTTGAATTTCAGAATGTTTTCGTGTAAATCGAACTGTTTTTCTTTAATTTTTGTTGGATGTTATTTTTTTCTGTTTGTTTGCTGAGAAAAGAAAGGAAACTGTCTGAATCTCATGTAAACCAAAGCTTTTTTAACACCCATAATTGATAGTTCCTTATTTCCCACATTTTCCCAAGAACCAAACACGCGACACATTTGCTTAAAAATCTGACTTTTATCACTGATTTTGATCTGAGAACAGGCCCGGGACCAATGCGAAATCCGGGTGACGTTCGAGAAGCGATCGAGTGGGAGCTCGAGAAGGACCGGATTAGAGAAGAGTTAATCGTCGCCGATATCGCTCGACGCCGAGTGCTCGAGGCGGAGGTGAGGACGGCGCTGATGATAGAGCGAGAGATGGCAATGCGGAGGCTCGCCGCCACGGCCACACCGGAGGGGTTGTCTTTAGAGGAGCGATTGGCAATGCGGTTCGACCCGAGGTTGCCGCAGCTAATTCACCCATTCGAAAGCTTCGCTTTTCCTGGTTGTGGTGGCGCAATCGATACGTTTCCGATGATGCCGCGGTTACTGGAGGCGATGCCGCTTGATATCAAGCCTCCCCGGGAGATTAACAAGGATAAGCTGATCGTACTGGTCAGTTATCAATCCTATATCACCTACTGTTTGTTGTTTTTGACTCTTTGAGTGTCCTGTGCTCGATTTATGTTATGGTGCTTTTCATACATAAGCTGATTTTTCTCTGGTAACTATGGTGCAATATATTAGGGAATAGATCAATGTGATTGTTTTGTAGAAATTTTTAGTTCAGTTTATTGCGTTTCTTATCAGAATCGAGGTGCCTGGTGGGTTTCGTGCCACTTTGGTGAAACTTCTATGTTTAGGTCCTAACGTCAAAGGGTTTGTCAATGTATCTGTCTTGTAATTTTCTCTTCTTTTTTTTTTTCTCGATTCTTTGCTTGGTTGATTTGTGACTTTGATGTATGTGATAAATGTGAATGTAAGCATATGTGCATGCAGTCGTATGTGTTTGTCTATTTATGCTTGTCTTCATGCATGCATGTATGGCATAGTGGTTATGCATTATATAGATGATTATCTTTATGCCCATGAGCCTGCTCAAACTCATTAGGCATTCACCTTGTACTGGTTCTATTGCCACCCTGTTTTTATGGGAGACTAGACCCTAATTCCCTAAATAGACATTATAAAGAAGTAATTGAAATTGATGGTCTAATCCATACTGAAAGACACCATTTTGGCTTGGTCATCCGGAAACAAAGAATCGACCAGAACCATTGAATGGGAGGAGATGGTTGGAGAGATCTCTATATTTGAGGGATGAGGAGTATGAAACCTGAACTCTAATGAAAATCAAATTATAGGAGGATGGAGGAAGTATGATAATTGTCTATATAGCAGTGACAATACTTTGGTGTGTGTTGTTATCTAAATGAAAGGAAAACAAAGGTGAAATAAAGCATTTAGCTTTATACTTTATACTTAACCCACTTATCAAAAAAAAAAAAAAAAAAACTTTATACTTAACCCCCACCAGTCTGGCTTTCCTTCCCCTTAATTTTTCTTTTTTGCTTTCACTTTGTTCAAGTGAAAGTCTTGTTTTCTGAAATCCCTTCTGAATGAAACCCCCTGTAAAAATTAATGTTTGAATCAATTAATGGTAACTACTCTGTCTTGCATAGTTGATTTTCCTGAGTAATGATAGCATTTACACACAACGTGTATTTGCTATTTAGGCTTGCTATGTATGCATCTGGTACCCATTCTACTTTTGGACCAGCACTTCAAAAGTCAGTCCTAAAGGGGCATCATGGTCATTGACTAGGTAGATTATTTTCTACGATCACTGCTGTCATGAATGTTTGCTATGACATTTCATTATACAGATTTTCTTGTGATGTAGACATAAAATAATCTAGTGTGATGCCTCTGATGGCCCTTGGGTATTGATTTTTCATCTGTGAGTTCATTTGGAGAAAGCTACCTTGTGTGCATGCAGCAGGTCTCAGCAGAAGCCTTGCTTCAAGATATGCTCAACAATGACAACAACTCGTCATGCTCTCACTTTTTTCCATGCATTTTTAAGTACTTTTGAAGAATTGTCTTTTGCCAAAAAACTCAGACAGCTTGAAGTGTAACCTCATAGAACCAGCAGAAATATTCTTAGCTCCCCTGCCCCATCTTTTCACCGCATAACTAGAATTTTGTATTGAAATTTAAAAGTGTTATTTACAAAATATTTAGGGCACGTTTGGTACACGGAATAGTCATTCATTTAGGAATAGGAATGGGTATTACTGGGAATATAAAAAGTTGGAATGAAATGACTATTCTTATTCTTTTGTTTTTTGACAGCATTGGAATTGAATCAAAATTACTAAAATATCCAAGATTTATTTTTTTTTTAAAAAAAAAATCTAAATATTCTATAGGTGGCCTGCCATCCATAGAATATTAACAAGTTTTGTTCTTTTTTTTAAAAAAAAAAAAAATGAAAAAAAGAAAAAAAAAATGGTTATTTGGAAACTTAATTTTGTTCCTCAAAGAATAGCCATTCATTTCATTTTTTAGAGGAATAACTATTCCTTTTGTTTGGTTACACACCATTCATAGGAATAGTCATTCTCATGGAAATGGCTATTCCCCTAAATAAAGCAATCTCCTAAATAGAGCAATAGTTTCTCTATTTAGGGGAATAGCCATTTCTATGGGAATGACTATTCCTAGGAATGTTGTATAACCAAATAAAAGAATTACTATTTCATAGAAATCCAAATGCGCCCTGGCATTTAAAACGTAAGAATTTGATAGTATTCGTGATTCAAGTTGTGGATCATAAATTAAGAAAGAGAACAAACGGATTTCTCTCACAAAGGATTTAGAACTATTTTTCTAATTATTTTGGCTAAGGTTCAAAGGATTATTTTTGTAAATCATAAGATACTGACAAATTATGATTATAAAAATCATAATCGTTGAAGTCCTATGATCTACAAATTGAATCAAATAACTTGATCCTTTATCCAAAATTATTAGAAACCTAGCTTTGAATCCTTTCTGATACAATTCTTCAATTTTCTCAAAGATCTTATGCTTTATGATTTGAATACTTAACTCTGTCAAAACTGATATTCTTAATCCTACAACTTTAAGTAAGTGTGACTTTGTCATTATGATGAACTTGCTTTAATCTTATGGTTAAAGGCTTTGTATTTCCTCAATTGTAACATTGACAAAGGTGAAGATACAAACTCTGATTATTATTGTTATAGGTTTTTGTTTGACTGTACTGTCTGACTTATCCTCTCTCATAAAAAAGAAAAATAAAAAGTTCCACGCCTCCCCCTCTCTCTGGGCACACGGGTTGTAATCAGCAATTTTAGCTGTACTTACATGCCAATATACATGACTTTCTAAAGAGACAAGCTATAATACATATCAAAAATGGATTGTTTGCTTACTTGTATTCATGAGAAATATGGCTATATCAAATTCACTGTTACGAATAGAACCATTCACCTACTTGAAGCTATTCTATCTCATGAGTAGGTCCTGGTTTTTCCCCCTTGGAAGTGACATGTTATTGGCAATATTACCAACTCTCTAATCCCTAATTTCTCAGTCTTCCTTTTCGACTGTTCAGATCTGGTTAAACTTCTGAAACATTGTATTTCTTGTTAAATTGTTGAAAACAGGATAATTGAAAGTTATGTTTACTCCATTTTTCAAAAGCTGAGGGTTAAGTTAACATGGGAAATGGTGCCGAGGCTTTCGCCACTCACCAGAAGATTACTTTACAGAAGATTAGTTTATGTATTGTTTTTGAGTATTCTATTGCAGGCTAAGCCCGACCCAAATCTTTCTGGAACAAAGCGGAAAGCTGTGACACCACCTGCAGGGAGCACTAGTGAGCTTCCACCATTTGGTTTGAAGAAGAGACCTAAGGAGGAGTGGAGTTGTGCCCTCTGTCAGGTCAGTGCCACAAGCGAGAGAGGTTTCAATGAGCACCTTCAAGGTAAGAAGCACAAGGCCAAAGAAGCACGGCTTAGAGCTCAGACAATGGGAAAGATTGCCAGCTCAACACCACTGCCAAAGGAAACCACAAAGCCTTCTAAGCTTACAGATACCACTGATATTGGAAGCTCAGGACTGCAGGCAAGGGTAGAAGGGGAATCACTTCACCAGAATAAAACTGGGGATGGTTCACACCAGAAATTGGAGATTACTGAAGATTCGAAGAATGCTAATGAGCAGGTTCTGCTGCAGAAAAACCAAAATGCAGAAGATTCTAAGACAAATGGCACGGCAACAGACCAGGGAGCTGAGAAAATTACAGAATTTAAGAAGACAAAGAAATTTAAGTTTTGGTGTGAAATGTGTCAAATTGGTGCTTACTCTCAAGTGGTGATGGAGGGTCATAAAAAGGGGAAAAAGCACAGGTCTCGGCTTCAGGAACTTGGTCAAAAGGATGGATTTGATGTGACCACATCTTTCATGGCAGCACCTGCTAATACTCCGAAGGAACTTGATACAGATTTAGCGGCCAAAGAAGCAAATAACTCAGATGCTACTCAAAAGCCAGAAGATACAGATGTAATGGCCAAAGAAGCAAATGAAAAGACAGCAGAAACTGTTATTGCAGATGAAGAAAAATCAGGTTCATCTCCCGTACAAATTAATTAGTGGAGATGGGGAAGTAGAAACATATCTGATCTGCTTACAGTTTTTGTCGCTTCAGGTATAGGTTTGGGCTGCGAGCACTATTTCTGTTTTGCTTGTGAAATATAGTACTGTTCTATTTAGATCCTGTCATTATTTGAAAGTCCTTAAGCTTGATGAGTGGGAAAAAGGAAAGGAAAGGAACTCGTGTGTTTGGGAAAGGAGAAAAGGGGATCCGGGAAGGAAAAATAAACTTTTTTTTTTTTAAAAAAAAATGGGAGTGTGCTAGAAACCATGTTGAGAACCGATGTTAGATTAGGATAAAGCACATGACTCTCAGGAAAAAGGAACTCTGGGAATGGGAAAGGAAAGGAACTCGTGTGTTTGGGAAAGGAGGAAAGGGGATTCGGGAAGGAAAAAGAAACTTTTTTTTTTTAAAAAAAAATGAGAGTGCACTAGAAACCATGTTGAGAAAAATAAGTGGTGGGGCAATAATTCTTGATCACCAACACACATCTTATTATTATTTATAAAGGGAGAGTTACACAATTTAATTCATAAACTTAACCCTATCAAAAGCAACAGATAGAATGTACTTTATCCTAATCTATCAACCTAGGAACTCAGTGATGATATTCTGACTGTTCTGACTATACTATTTTGGGGTGGGGGAAAATTGAGGAACCGTGAATAAAAGAAGAGCTGAAATTTTAACAACAGTTACCGAGAGGGACTTTGACATTACAAGTTGATTAAAGGAAAGCCTGAATATCGTTACAGACATGCTCAACAGAAAATTGTCATCTAAACATGTTTAGCTTTTGATGTTGTGAATGGAAATTATCGTACCTTTGGAAACTTTATATGAATGTAGAATATTTTTTTGCCAGGGTAAATGTTTATTTTTTGCTGGTTTCTTGCTTTGACAGTGATTGCAATGGATTCTACATAGCAACGGCTCTAGGCAGCCCTTTCAATGCTTCCATCCTTTCTTATAATTTTCCTGATTGATGTGGAAAAATTCTTTTTTCCATGCTTGAAAATGAGTCTGGTACCATCTGCTTATGTGGATGTCCCCATGTTGCATTTCAGTACTTTGACTTTCTTATGATAGAAAGCATATTTAATCATCTTTTGCTGTCCTTGAGAGTGTAGCATGCTTAGTGCAACAAGGCAAGCTTCTTATTTGACAGGCTGAACTTAGAAGAGGTGTTCTGAAGTCTTTAGACCACTGGTCAAAGCCGCTAGTACTTGACTTTTATATGAAGGGGCTTCTAAGGTAGATATGATGAAGTCCTAGTTCTATAGCAACTCCTGTCCTGATGAGTAAGCTCTATTAACCTGTGCATATATATGCCCTTTGACTCTTTGTGCATCCTAACAGTGCTTAATTACTCAACATTGGAGTGTGGTCTCTTGGCTGGTCTTCCCATGTTAGTGCTCTGGCTGGTTCTCTTCTCTTCTCTTCTCTTCCTGTTAGTAGTAAACTCCATTCTCACTGCTTTAGCTCTTCCATGTTTGTGCTTCATTCATCTGCTTGTCTTCATTTCCTGTGCTTCATGATTTTGCACTTCCTGATAGACCTGAAGGTACATACTAGTTCTCAGGGGCTTGCTATAATTGACATTGATGTCAATACCCTATGATCCAAATCCCAGCCACGGCTGCGAAAATTTTATATTCTCGTCTTGTGCTCTTAAAGCAAGAAGAGCACAGAGCCACAGTCTACACACTACAAATTAAATTGAGTGAATGTCATTTTTTGCAAATTTTCATTGGACAACAAACACTGAGCATTGGACCATTGGTGAATGACATAGAAGCATTTTATGTATTTTGAACCAACCTTTGGATTTGGGGAATGCCCTTTCATTGACTTATTTTTCTGGGATTATGTTAGTTTTTGGAGTAATTCTTGTCGTACTCTCATTTTACTCCCACTCCCATATGCATTGATGTGGCGTCATGTCTACAACAACAAAAAAAATTGCACTCCGTCTTCTGCTGGCACTACCCCCAACCACATGCGGGTTGGTTGAAACCACTCGATTAGATGTTGGGGGTGGTGCAACCATCCCTAGAGGTTTGATTGGGGTGGCCGATCACACCTATTGAAGAGGTTGGGTAGATATGATAATGCCACGACAGCATGTAAGGGAAAGTCAGAGTGAAATGGAAGCATGGCTAGATTTTCTTGGTCTTTGTACGAATAGGACAGCACCGGGGAGCCATGTCTATTTTTTTTTAAAAAAAAAAACAAAAACAAAAATAAAAACAAAATATTATTATTCAGACCGAAATTAGACCCAAAGAAGACCCCCTCACGATTTACCCCACAGGATGTAAAAAACACAGTAAACCTGCTTTTAGTGGCCATTGCTTTCCCACCCAAATTAATAGATAGCACAACAAAAATTTCATTTCTTACCACTAATTCCACAATCTCCAATGGGGCTTACAGCAAACAAACATAAAAGTTATAGGTCCCCCGCAAGCTGAAAACAACATTATTAGTCACCAAAAACGGAAAGAAAAAAAGAAAAAACAACACTATCATTCCATTAGTTCTCCAAGAAAATCAACATTATTAACCTGTGCTTAGTGGCCATTGCTTTCCCACCTTACAAAGTAACAATAAGTACAACAATGACTTCATATGCTGGTATCCTCCAACAATCTCCAATCAAAGGTAGTTTCCACACAACTCATTGTTCATGATGTTGTTTGAAGTGTAACGGAGAGAACAAATTAGATTTCACGGTTCTAGTAGGATATGTGTTTTCATTTCATTTTAAATTTTAAATAACACCATGTACACATTAGATGCAATAAAACAAAACAAAACATTGACAGCAAAATGAATCATGTTGATTAAAACTTACTCTAGCCATTTCTCATTCCATGGCTCCTAGCGTGTAAAGGAGAGACCTTTCATGTCATACAAAACATGATGATGATCACCAGTGCACACGTGCATCCCAAGCCCATATTGAAAAAACAATTAGTTGAGCAAATTATTAGCGATTTTAAGTGACTAAATTTTATAAGCGATTTTAAAAAACTCAAATTGTAATCAAATTAGCTAATATTTTTTTGAAGCGATAGCGTAAATGTGATTAATATTTTCTCATGTCGTTACAACACAAGGTAAACAAAGGGATAGCTAACGTTCCATTTGAATACTAGCTGTGAGAAGATGTTGAAACCATTCCCCCTATATCCATCCAAACTCAGCCTGCTGGCATGGTTGAAGTTTCCAGCACCTTTTACAAGACAACCAAGCCGGCCAGATGTATTCACAAACAAATCATAGGAAAAAGAAACATCAAAACAAAGGGGAAATTCCAAATTCACTTCTAGTTTACTTCTCCGAACATTTAAACTAATGAGGTATATGTCAACACATTTAATTCCTGATCATCAACTCTATCGTTTCATCTATATATTCACTATATATGACTATTTCTACTTTTACACTGGAGGGATACAAGAGAAAAGATCAACAACATGACAAGGTGAGGCAACCATTTTCACCCCCACCAAAATATAGGAATCTTCAATAGCAATTGAAGAAAGATCTCAAACTCTTAAGGCCACCTGATCTTGCCATGAAATCTTCCTTTTCCCTGCTCGATTTGGCCCATTTCCGATATTCCTGCAAATTGATAACTTCATATCATTGAGCTGCTCATCACTTCCACCTCTTAGTAGACTTTTCTTAGGCTCATCCGTTTTCAATAGCTCGCAATCAGCCTGTAACTCCTCCTCCTCTCTCTGCGAAAAAAACCAAACCAATAAAAACATTAGCACATAACAAAAAGAGCAAATGCAAGAACTTGATGCTTGTAATTCACCCGGGTCGCTAAATAATACCGAAATCTGGTTCAAGTCGAAGACCGGAGTAGTGTTTCGCTTAGTGGCATCTTTCCCACTGTAGATCCTTTCCTTCTGATTCAGGTCAAATATTGGACCAGAAGTTTGCAAAGCAGCTTCCTTTCCATTAAAAGTCCTAACCTTCTGGTTTAAGTCAAAGACCGGACCAGGTTTCCTCAAGGTGGTTTCCATTCCATTGTAAATCCTTTCCTTTCTGTTTAAATCAGAGACAGGAAGAGGGGGCCGTAATGCAGCTTCTTTTTTACTGTAACTCTTTCCCTTTGTAGTACTAGCATTTCGAATATCAAACTTCTTTGGATGCACAGAATCTTTCTTTGGTTTCGAGTTGGAAGACTGGATTGCCATCAAGTATTTGTATCGTTTCCTCAAAAAGCTGCAATTAAAAAGAATATATCATGGCCTGAATTATAAATTTCTATTGATAAATGAATGTGGAAAATACACAAGCATTATTTCTGTACCTGACTTCCCCTGAGAGGGTAATTTTTTTGTGTTTCATCATCTGCAATTTCTTCTTCATGGCCTCTGTTTCCTGAAATATGCTTCAATATTACAAATCCATCTCTGGCTAACTCAAGAAAATTAAAGCCCCCCCCATAAGACTATAAATTAAGGCTAGCCAAGACCTCACAAACCAAACAAGGTAAACATTATCAAGATTAGCAAGAGCAAAACACAAATAGATAGGGATAAATAATTACCAACGAGTACCCAAAACGAGGATGAAAAAAGCCTAAAAAATAGTAGTTGAACCCTCTATTTAAAAGAAAAAATAAGCTCATATACAAGGTAAAAATACTGACAACAAACACAGAGAACAGCAGGAAGACAGAAATGAAGAAAAACCTAGTGTTAAAGAAAAGGTATCAACCCAGGGAAAAACCGATTAAACTCATGATTAGTAAATAACAACAGTTTCCCCCCTAATGTCAGTTTGGATGATGGGAAAGGTTGGAATATAACATAGACTATAAAATGAACACCCCCTCCCCCAAAAACCCAAAAAGAAAAAAGAAAAGAAAGAAAAAACAATATTAGGCAATGTTTATGAAAGTTCATTATAAATGAAACCAAACAAACCAAAAGAAAACATCTTATATTATATTTCAATTCCATTTCCTTTTTATCAGTTTTTCGCAGCAACCAAACATAGGGTATGGTAAGAAAATCAAGAAAATCAAACCAGAAACCCATAGAGAAAAGAAAAAAAAAAAGAAAAAGAAAAAGGAAATTCAATTTTTTTGGCTTTGCTTATGCAAGATCTTTAGCTTTTCTGAAACTAAAAATAACAATATCAAACATAAGATCCAAAATATTAATTTCTCTTTCATATACTCAGTTTTCTAAGCAACCATACATACATAAAGAACCCAAAAAACCTATGAACAAAACCCACCAGAAAATCAAACAAAACATCAGATCTGATGAAACCCACAACAGAAATTACAAATCAATTGAAACCCACAAATGAAATTACCTTTTGTAGCTCTTCAAAGTCTTGCAAAAGACTTTGATGCTTGAACCTGTTCCTTGGGTCCTTATACAAAGCATATGGAGAAGGCTCCACAGCAATAACCCCTTTCATCTTCTTCATCAGGTCACAGAAGAACAGAACCCAAAAGCCGGGAACCAACAATTACAGAGAAAGAAATAGAGGGAGAGAGACAGAGAGATGGGTAATGAAAAAGAAAGAGGGAGATGGGTAAGAAATAATGAAAGAGAGGAGGCTAGAGAGACATAATAGGGAGAAAGAAACAAGAAAGACAAATAAGAAAAGAGAGATAGAGAGGGGAAGAGGTAAGAAGGTTCTTGCTTTCCCTGTTTTCTCTGTGAAACTCTGACCGAGACAAAGAAACCCAAAAAAGCCCACATAACTCGGTGAAAAATAATGTTCTTTTGAGAGACAGTGATGAAGATGGGGATTTTTTGGGGGGTTGCAGAAGGGTATTGTTGGCAACATGTCTTTATGAGAGAGAGAGAGCGAGTGAGGCTGTGAGATGGGTTTGGTTGGAGGACAATTGAAAACATCTATCTATCTATCTTCTCTTTCTTTTCTTTCCCATTCTTTCTTTCTTTCTTTTTTGTTTTTCTTCCACATAAATTTTGGTCCAGCTGGGCCATTGAAGAAAGAGAGAGAGAGAGAGAGAGAGAGAGAGAGTTGGGTGTGGTGTGGACTCTTCCTTTGTTTTTTGATAGGGAGGGGGGTGCGTGGAGTTTCCATGTTTCTTCTTTCTTTGTATTTGTTGTTGGCCTGTGTGTTAGAGAGAGAAAGACAGAGTCTTTTTAGTGAGAGAAAGATGAGGAGTGCTGAAAAAAGCAGAAGCTATATGGGGAGATACATGATGCTGTTATATTATCTGATGTGCTGTTTGCAGTTGATGTTGTTGGTACAACCTTATTTTTAGGGTTGTGAGATGCTGGTGTTTCTGAATAGGAGAGCCACTTTTCTCCCTTTCACATTATTATAACACACCAGGTCAATTGGGTGCGAATTTACTGGTATAGCCATTTTTGGTCTTTGCTTTGAGGTTAAGGATGCTGTCTCCTTTCTGTTTTTACACCCAATAAGCTTTCCAGCATTTAGCAGATAAAGCAGAACAAGACCCAAATTCTGGTTCCAGCCAGAAACCCAAACCCAAAAAAAAAAAAAAAGTTGTCCTTTTGTACAAGCCCTGAATGGTTTTGCAAGGGCCTGTTGGTAAATTCATGTTCCATTGCCAAAACTATTGAATACAGAGGTTCCCATCCACACCTACCTTCTGGACTTTTGCGTGTCACCACCACCTACCTGCCTATCCACTAGAAAAGATGGGGAAAAAGCTTTCTCAGCCTCTTGGCCTAATGTTGGGGCCAACCAACCGTATATGCTGAGATTTTGATTCTACCACTTCATCAGCCATTACTGCTTAAAGACGATAAGGGGCAATTTAGTAAATTCGACCCTATGTCAAGTCCTAGTGCCGTAGTGGACACACTGTGAATACCCACCACCATGGTAGGAGCTCTATTAATTTAACATTTTGCCCTTGGGAGGAGGATCAGTGGACACAACCTAATCTGATGGGGTGAAAGAGAGAGAAAAAGCTGCTGAATCTCTCTTGAAGTTTGGTTCCCTTCTGTAAACAATCTTGTAGGCTAGCACCTTTAGTCCCTTGTGACTCTAGAGAGAGAGAGTGAGAGCGAGAGAGTGTCTATTTATTCTAGGCTAACTATTCCAATTCTTATGTTGGTTTCTAGTCTTGTAGAGACTGTGGCACCAAACAAGTCAAATTTTTTAATCTTCTAACTTGATGATTTGACGAGGAGTTTTTGTGGTGGTTAATAGTCAAAAATTGTCGGTTTTTATATTATGTGTCGGATTCAAATCGAATTAAAATATAAGTATAAAATTATATATATTAATTCTAACGTGTTCTATTTAATTATTTCATTAATTTCATGTTACCAGTTGTATGAAGATCATATGTCAAAAATTACCAACTAAGTTTTAGAGACACAGGTTGCTTGGCTTTTAATTCCCTTGTCCTGTACCTTTCTGTTGCTCCAATTAGTTAACTCCTAAGCACAGAGATGTATTGTTGAGTGACATGGACATTTGAGTGTGATATAAAAGAGAGGTGGACTTTGTCTTTGTCCTCCAAAAGAAGGAATATAAAGAAGAAGAAAAGAAAGGTACTTCCAGATGCATGCTTAAATCATACACCCATTAGCATTGCTACAGTGTAGATTAACATCATGTGCAGGTTTAAGTGCCATAAGAATTTGAAGGCATGGCAAAAGTTATTTCTTGTATGAGCAAAAATCCTAAGGCTCATACAAGGCAAGCAATTTCTATGTGGTTAAAGATGTATTAGGGAGTGACTTCTAATTCTGTAATGGAAATTACTTACTCTTGATTAATGCTAGTCACATTGAGTTCTATTGATGCACTGGTAGGGTTAAATCTGGTTATATAGTTCAATTGATCTTGAGGAAGCGCATGTAGTTCTTCACCATTTAGGCTCCTCCTAAGCAATTTTAAGCGAATAGATGCTATCATGATAACGCTAAGAGAGAGTAGCTACATTTAGTTGTCTCCTCTGATCCGAAGCTCATTAATGATTATTATGAAAACTAGCATCATGAACACCCATCCCCTGTGATGTTACCTGATACAAATTTTATTAATTGTTGGTAGAACAATTTTCGAACCACCAGAGCTCTCTCCCTTTTAAAAACTCTTCATTCCATTTATCTTTCTCTTAGTAGAAGGGTAACTTAACCATCGAAGTTTCTTGATTCTTCGAAGGGCCGATGGACTCCTATGACTTTTTTCTCTGTTTTGCAAGAGCTCCATCGCCGCCCCTATAGTTCGAAAACTATTCTACTAGTTGTCTTATAAGTTTAAACCAGCAGCTCAACTATGTGTAATCAAAATTGTTGGATCGGACATTTGACCATCTCATCTAAAAATCAATTGATGTTCAGTGAGGAAAACCAAATCTTTTTATGGCATTTAAAATCACACTCCACAAGGTTTTTTTAAAGAGCCGTTCAAGTGAGCAGAGTGATATTATTGCATCTCAATATGACACTCTCACAATTCAAACTCATGACCCTCGCTTAGATACCATTTGTTGGATCGTGCTTTTGACCATCTTATCTAAAAATCAATTAGTGTCCAATGAAGGAAAACCAAATTCTTTTATGGCATTCAAAATCGCACCCTGTAAAGCATGTTCTAAGCGTCGTTCAAATAAGCATAATAATATTATTGCACCTCAATAAAAATGAAGCAAAATTCCCTACAATTAGGATCTTGTTATTGGCCTTATTCTCCTATTCTAGACTTTTCCGTGCCCTCCTCTTTGGGCTGCGTCCGATCAAAATGATTGCAAAAGTGTTTGTGAGTTGTGATATTATTTCTCTAAAGCAAAATAAAACTCCAAATATGACCAGAGCATTGGGTTGGAAGTTGGAACAAGTCAAGCAAGCCGCCGGATGTGAGTGTTGGCAAATATGATCTGCCCCCATGTATGGATTTACTTGGCAAAACGATTTACTTGCCAACGACTTGTGTGTCAATGGTGTTCAGACGACTTTTCAGACTGCTTCCTCCTTCTAAGTACAATTAAAAACCAAAAACAAAATCAAAACGACCCACCACCAAAAAAAAAAAAAACAAAACAAAAACAAAAACAAAAACAAAAAAATCAAAAAACAAAAAACAAAGAAACAAAACAAAACAAAACAAAACTGAATCACAGACTTAAATGCGTTTTAAACAAAATTGTGTAAAGTATCTCGTTTGGTAGCTGTTTAGACATTTTCAAATCGTAAGTAATGAGTTGTGCTCTAAAAAATACACGGTTTTAAATATTAAATTACAATTTTAAAAGTCAAATAGCACTTTTAAACCAATTATCTAGACAAAAAGGCCTACCAAAAAAATAATTAAAATTAAAAAACTCAAATATGCCATTCAGAGCATTCTCAGTAAACTCTATATAAGGGAGCCTGTTCCCTATGTGTAGGAAATATGTTCAAAAAATCGCAAAAAAAGTCCCACAACAGACTTCCTAAATGAGCCTCAACCATGAGGATTGCTACAGTGGAACCCAAAGTATAAAGTTCTACTATTGCAATTCTTATTATTATTAAATTTTTTTTTAAAAAAAAAAAAACGTTTCTCTCTCTTATCACTCTCTCCTCTCATATATATAATATAATTTTTTTTAAAAAAATATTTTAATGATACAGGGAATGATTAGCATTTTCAGTAGTTTCTTTGTCATTTTTCCTATACTTAAGGATTCAAACTATTTTTTGCTTCCCTTAATCATTTCCTATATCATTGAAATATTTGTTTTTTTTTAATTATATTATATATATGAGATGAGAGAATTGTGAGACATGAGAGGAGAGAGGAGATAGGAGAGAATCATTTTTTATTTTATTTTAATAATTATAATGATTGCTACAGTGTAGCAATCATAATGTTTAGGGTTTCACTGTAGCAATCATAATGTTTAGGATTCATTTAGAGAGTTTGCTGTGAAACATTTTTTGTGATTTTTTGGACATATTTCTTAAACTTAGGAAATAGACTCTCTTATAAAGAGTATGCTGAAAACGCTAGAAGCTATTAGAGTAATGTATTTTAACATAGAGAATCAAAAAATAATTTGAATCCTTAAATATAAAAAAATGACAACAAAAAACTGCAGAAAATGCTCTCATATCTCGGTCCTATGGCCTATCAAACACTCCAAGACCAAAGATTGAGAACCAGAGCTTTTTCTAGGAACAAAATGCAGAGCCGGAGACTGATTGGTCAAAGGAGAGTTTCTGACAAATGTACAATGTACAAGTTCCTCCTAGTGGGCCTAAAGATCTTCGTTTTTACTTTAGTTTTTGGGCCTTTCAACACCATACTTATTACTTAACAAAGAAAAAAAAAATGGAAAATCTTCTATACATGCTAAAAATTGATGAAGATTTTTTATTTTTTATTTTTTATTTTTGAAGTCAAATGAAAAAAATTTATTTTATGGTCCCATTTGAATTTTATAAATTTAACTGGATATATATTGTGACATGTGATAATCATGAATCCGGTTGAATAGAATAAAATAAAATCTGAATCGTGAAATTGTTTAAGTGAAATAAAAATAATCATATTTTGTTAAATATATTGAAATAGTATCTGTCATGATCAAGATTTTATTTTGTTACATACATGGTGATATGTATTAAACGTAAATTACAGTTAAGAAGAAAAAAAATAAAAAATCCCTTTTATGAAGAAGATACTTTAAGATTCAAAGTGTATCAATTTGAAAAAAATAAACATAATCATAATTCATACGTTGGTCCACATAATTATGTAAATTTCAATTGCGAATCTCTCTTATTATTTGGTTGAATATCGCAAAAACATGTTTCACACCTTGATCATCAAAAAGCAACAAGGAAAAATAATGAAAAGCAATGATTATAATTTAATTGAGGTACTTTGTTATTATATCTCCTAGGACTTCCATATAATATAACTTGAAGTAATTTCTCATTATAGTTTGGCATGTCAATAAATAATCTTAGTTAATTGTTGCTATAGTGAATGCTGCTAGGGATGCTACATAAGTCCCATGTTTATTGATGTGACAGTTCATGTGGCACAAAAATTTTTACTCCACCACCTCAACCTTTGGCGATACCTCATAGCCGCATTAATGAATCCAACCACATTGTCTCCACCTCCTCTTTTGGGCATTAATTTTGGTGTGGAGATAGAAAACAAACAAATTTATTTAAACAGTTACAACTAGGTCATGAGACTCTAGCTGTAGAGACCCACGATCAGATCTCTGTCCATAGAGTTGTTGAGACCCAATGGTAAGCTAGTGGTGATTAAAGATTGCGAGGTGCCACAACGGATGAGAACCCTGATGGTCACGCCCAAGGAGGGAAACTACACTAGTCGCCCCTTCCCATCCTTTTAATTAGAAAAAAAAAAAAGAAAAAAAAAAAAAGATTGCGAGGTGGAGTAAAGGATAATGGCCGCGTGGTTGGCACAATAGACGTGGCTAACATAATAAATGACACATGAACTCTTACGCGTTTATAAGGAGTTGTTGCGGTGTCAACAATTAAAAATAAAATTTTAGTACATTCCAATCATATGTTAATAGGTGACAAGAAGTTGTAAAAAGTCCCCAGGTTTAACATTTTTACTGTCAATTTTTTTTTAATAAATAAAATAAAAAAGAAACATTCTTGCCAGTAGTTTGTTTGACAAAGTACTTTACAATTTGAGACTTTTTATTGATTTTGTTTTTAACTATTTATTTTATAAGATTAGGAGGGTAGGAACTAGGTACCACTCATAGTAAAAACTAATGTTAGTATGCGTACTGGCAAATATACTTCGGAAAATTACAATTAATCACATTTTGATTTGGAAGTAACACTACTATTTACACCAATTTATAACACTTATTTCATACCACATCAATCACTTAAAAAACAAAAGTATTAACTATTTAAAATACGTTACATTAATCAATATAAAATGAGTGATAAATAGAGGTAAAAACTCAGTTGACCAAAATATATAACCGGTTCTCAGGCTCCACAGTAACTACCTATGTAATTACCGTCGATTACCGGTTGGAAGCCGGTTATCCGCACCCCTAACCAGGTCTTTAAAAGATTGGGCTTTTGGGATCTATTTTAGGTATTGGGTCTACTTTTGGGGCTTAATTTAAACATTTTTTTGTCATTTCTAAAATAAAGTATGGTTTTTTTGGCCCAATAACCTTAAAAGTGCAAAACTTATAACTTTAACCCTAGAGTCAAACAACATCGTTTTACCGGCTATAACCGGCCTGCTCTAGGCATTTTCAAAAATTGGTTAGGGGCGGTTACTAGTTATTTCCGATCTCTTTCATAAGCAATAAGCCAATTTGTTAGTTTTCAATTATCAATTAGTAATTGATTATCAATTGATAGCCGATTATAACCGGCCGGATTTACACCCCTAAATGGTGTGAAGAGTATCATTGCCTTTGATTCACGAATATTACAACAAACTTTATCACACGATCGTCTATACCATACTCGGTCTACGTGCTCTTCTAGAATTGGTCCGTTCTTATAGCGCTTGAACGACAGGTGATACCCACTAACTCTTAACAGTCTCTAAAAAAAAAAAAAACAAACCTACACATTATCCTCTCCAAACAAAAAACTTAAAAGCCCAGAACTCTTTCACAGCTCAATGGCGTCGACGATTTCTCTCACTGGTCAGATGTCAAATCTACAAGGAATAAAGCCTTGCCCTTCGTCTCCCTCCCTCTGTAACTCTCTCTCTCTCTGGCTCTCTTTTTTGTATTCTTTTGTGCAGTGTGAGAATATATGGATACAAGTATTGACTAGGATTCTGGGTTCTTTTGTGCAGTGTGGTCTATGTGGGAATAAATCATGTATTGCTCCCCTGAATTTGTTTTATGGATATGTTTTGTATATTGTGCTTTTCTGAATTTGATTTCTTGTATCAAGTGGAGGTATTAATATTGATGTGGGTCTTTTGTGGTTGAAAGTTTCGTGAAGTTGAGCACCATTATGGGTCTAACGAGTGCTTTGGTTTTGGTGGGGTTAAAGCAGTTTCTCCTGACAGAAATGGGTTATCTGTGAAAATGACTGTGGTTTACACAATAGGTGGATGTTTTAGTTTCACAAAACTAAGAACCTAAAAAAAAAAAAAACGTGTTTTTGACACAAGATCTCTCTGTACAAATAATGTGGGATGACGCAACAATCTTTGATGAGTAGAGAAAAACTAATCGAAATTGGTATGAAAAGAAAACATGGCTCTTACTCATGTTAATTCTAATCAAATGCATTGACGCTGTCTTGAGTTTCTTTCTTTCTTTCTGTTTTTTTTTAATGTCCGTTGAATGTGCTTTAGGACACTATGCCAAAGAAAATTTTGGTCTTCAACTTCTCTGTAATGGTTCATTCTTTAAGTTCGCAACTTCCAGTTATTTTATAACGATTCTAGCTTTCCAAACCGTGTATTTGAATAATTTATGATAGTAAAAAGAGTTGTTTGTAACCTACTCTTGTCCTGCTCATTACAGGTAACCTAACTTCAAATGCCAATTTAGTGGGTATACAGATGCTATCTCGACGTCGTCAGGGAAAATCTGGGCATAATCATAGATCCCTCCGTGTGTACAGTCTATTCGGAGGAAAAAAGGAAACGAATGATCAGAGTGGAGATGCGCCTTCAAAGGTTAATGGAGTTTACTTTTGTCTTCTCAGCAAACAGTATGTGTTGGTTCTAAAACATGATCACATAGGTTGACACTAACTATTGAACATCTAGAGTAACTTTGTTTGCGGGGGTGTATTGAAGGCCTTGAAAAACCTCTAAACCCAGTTTTGTGATAATTTTGATTAAGTCAGAGGTTTCTCTGGTGCATGCCAGTGAGAAAGCCAGGAAGGAAATAACATATGCATATACTGAAACTCATCTAAATCTATGTTATGTAATAATATTTGTCCTAACAAAGGCTGGTATGTTGGGTTCTGATAAGATGAAGCTTGTTTGTCTGGCTTTATCTGTTGCCTATTTTGGAACTTGTAGAAGTGCCTGCCTTTATTTTCTTAAAGAGTGGAGAAATATAAGGCCATTTGCCATTTTTTCTTAAATTTAATCTCTGTATTACCCTCTAGGTTTCCATAAGCATTTACACAGACATGCACAGAGACATACAAGAGATGTGTTCTGTTTTAAAATCACAACCATGCCTGAGTAAGATCTTGGAAAGTTGCTGGTCGTCCACATCATAGGTTTTAAATTCATCCCTGAAAACAAATTAATTTCCTTATGGACAATAGTGTCTGAGATTTGAAAGCAAAAGAAAAAGAATTGTTTGAAGAGGAGCTGGTCTGAGATTTGAAAGCAAACGAAAAAGAATTGTTTGAAGAGGAGCTGGCTTGTGAGATAGAGAATTTAAAAATCTGAATTTCTTTTTTATCACAACAGCACGATGCTTTCATTTTCTTTCTCTAGATGTTGGAGTGACGAATTGCTTTAAACAGGAACTTCTTATTACATGAATGCTTCTTGGACTGACAAGAAAACACTCTATATCATTGTATTCAATCATAAAGCAATTCCTCAGAGGTGTCTCGAGTTTTTGATGATATTGCTTAGAGGAGCCAAGTTTTTGGTGATATTGCAATACCTAAATAAGTCATATAAAGTATTGAATTATATGGTTTAAAAGTGCCTGAGGAGTCAGAATACTCTTTTTGGTGTAGCCTGGGACTGAACACTTATATGTTGCATCCTTCTCAACTTCTCCTTAGCAGAACAAGTATGGAATTATACCCTAGTGTGTGATGATTTGTTCCCTTGACAGTGAGATCTACAGGGGGATATAGGGTGAATTTGTTCGCAGTCTTAAATCAAATTTATAGGGACTATTAATTTTATTGGTGTTATGTAGTTTATTTGCATGATGACATGGAGTTGGACTCATATCTGTGAACTTAGACTAATATTACTTTGCTCGTTGACTTTAGGCAGGAATTTTTGGAAACATGCAGAACCTTTACGAGACAGTTAAGAAAGCACAAATGGTTGTCCAAGTTGAGGCAGTACGGGTGCAAAAAGAACTTGCTGCGTAGGATTATATGTTACACCTATTGCATCTGAATTTTTACTCTCTGTGTATCTGTCTGTGAAGTCTTCATTTTGTTTTTTATCATTTTGTTATGCAGAACAGAGTTTGATGGTTACTGTGAAGGTGAGCTAATCAAGGTATTTTAGTCCCTCTCTGCCTGTCTGTCTCTCTGTGTGTTTGTGTGTGTGCTTGCACTTGAGTGTTTGTAATTTGCTTTTGGACATTAATATGGTGAACTGGTAAAGTCATTTGTTAGGTCAATCATTTGCTCGTGTTTGAATGAGGACAAAATTTTGCTTTAGCTTTTGACTTGGTTTGCCTTCGAAAGAGCTCGCAAAACATAGAAAATTTGTTTATGTTATATTGTTTTCAGTGGGATTCGAGGCAAATTTTTGTTTTTGTGGATAGAGCCATTTAAAAGCTAGATCAGAATCATTGTGCAAAACAGTAAGATCATGTAGACATTTTACTTGGTGTAATTTGATATCTTTGTTATGATTCTGTACATGACAAAGATATACTTCCAAATTTCCAATATTGTGAAAAGAAAGGGTGATGACTAAAAATGTCATAGTACCTTGTGGAATGATTTTGTTTTTCATGGATGTTTGTTTTAGCTTTTGAACGTCAGCTGCTGCTCAATTCTACGGCAGGACTGCTTTTCCCATCTTAATGATGTTTCCTCTTGTATACTTCCAGTGTACTTAGAGGTGTCTTTACACTTTTAATGATAATTATCGATTACTTATAAAAGAAAAATAATGTTAGGAACTGCTTCAAATGATTTGAGTCACCTTGTAGTATTGCAAGCCTTAATTTATTTCTTCAATGAACTTCACAGTAGTTCTTAACTTATGTTTGTAGGTAACACTGTCAGGAAACCAGCAACCTGTTCGCACAGAGATCACTGAGGCTGCAATGGAATTAGGACCAGAGGCAAGTATATCCAATTCACACATTCTTTTGACTTCATCTTTCTATTAGTTTTTTTCCGCCAAAAAAAATTACAAATAGATAAACACAACTCAATATGTCATACACCATTACGGGATTGGACTTGTGACTTCACACTCTGGCCCTTGTTTATTGGGCAGGTGATGCCATTGGATCCAAAGACCATTGGAAAATAAAATGCAAAATGTATTCTTATAGTGTGATCTTATCACACCTTGGAATTTGTTATACGTGCCTGTTTAGTTCTCCCTTGGAAGTTGAACTCATTCATATCTTGTACATGATCTGATATGAAATCTAATATCTTTAGTGGGGCCATAGAATTTCATGGAACAAAGCTTCTTCTTTTTTTTCCAAAATTTTTATGATGACAACTACTGTACTTCATTTGTCCGATTGACTTGTTTGGACTTTGGACTTCTTGGAACGACTAGGGCCATTAAATTCCCATGAGACAACAAAATGGGCCATGAGGCAATTATACTTAAATCTTGGATGAGGTGTTTCCTGTTTGCCTTCTCATTTCCTTGTCTTTGTACCTGGATGGGGATGTCGATTGCAGGCAACGACTATGGTTTCAGTCTTTGACTCAAAAGTTATGGAGAATTTCATGGAAAGAGGGGGCTTTTGTTTATTTTTTTATTTATTTACTTTTTTCTCTTTGGGGGGAATCAAAAAATACTTCGGAGAATACTTACTGAAGAAACACATCAAACATAATCTGAATAATCTTTTATTTTCTCTGCCAAAATATTGAACTAAGCTGGATTTAAAGCTCCGCATTTTCAAAATGATGACCTTTTGATTTTTAGGCTCAAATATATGCTCATCTAGTGAACCAGTAGTTATCAAGTGCATATCTGGAAACACCTATAGAAATTTGGGAAGCGGTTTTAGACTATTTAGTTGTTTAACTTGGGTTTGGGCAATCCTTCCAACTGGGCAGTATCTTTGAAGATGGAGGGAGTAGTTTTAAGTATCCAATTGGTTTGAGTTCTATAATCCTTCCTGACGGGGCAAATGATTAATTTGATGTAGAGTAATGCTACTTTTCACACCCATTTCATGCCGGCTGATGTAGCGTGTTTTAAGTGGCAAACTCTTATTCTTTTAAGTGGCTGTCATGAGAAGTCACTTACACCACATTACTACAACCAGTATGAAATGAGTGTGAAGAGTAGCATTATTCTTTTGGTGTATAGGTTGCTATTTAAGACTTACAAATACATTTTGCTTTATGTGCAGAAACTTTCACTTTTAGTTACTGAGGC
Organism: Corylus avellana; assembly: GCF_901000735.1. Lineage (NCBI taxonomy): Eukaryota > Viridiplantae > Streptophyta > Magnoliopsida > Fagales > Betulaceae > Corylus > Corylus avellana. The sequence continues at coordinate 27,635,191 of NC_081546.1, forward strand.
ATACAAGGATGCACACCAGAAGAGTGTCCAGGTGAGATTTCCAGTTTCTTATATAAAGAATTGAAACTCTTCCTCCATCTTTGTTATAAAACTGAAAGTCTCAGCCTTATTATTTTCTCAGGCCATGAAGGAGAGGATGAGTGATCTTGCTCAGAGCTTGGGAATGCCTCCAGGCATGGGGTGATGGATTGAAGTAAATTATATTTTCATCTCAGACTGGTATCTGAGATGCACTTCAATTTTGTATGTGAACAGAGAAGGAATACTTGTACTATGACCTTGAATCTAACAATGTTGTTTTATTCAAATTGAAGAGTAGAAATATTTGGAACCTGTGTCCAGCTAATTTTCCAGTTGTTGATTTCTACAAAATGTAAAGGGTGTGTTTTTTCTTCATTTGTAAACTTGGCTCTTGCTTCTTTTCCAAATATACTTTTTGGGCCTAGTAAGAATTGAAACTGGATTATGACATACATGGGAGAATACCAAGGTTTTAAAAATGATATGGATCTCAAACAATTTTGGCAGTATATTGTCAGCGAGTCCATATGAGACTTGCATGTTCAAATAAATTTTGAGCCGTTCAATTACTTAATAAGATAGGTGGGTTTCATGTGTACTCTTTTACATGGTTATATGTACTGTCTAAATTGTTAGCAATTTGTATAATAAATTACTGGAGATCTTTATCCTTTAAAAATCCTTACAAAGGCATGTTAAGCTAAATTTGCAGAATAATTTAAAAAAGGAAGTAATTAAAGTTGAATTTGAAAAGATGATGTTAAGACAATTTATATGACATTTATCATGTTATTTATTGAAATGAAGGTTCTCATGTGACAATCCACATAACGTTTATCTTTATAAAATATTGACGTTAACGTGTGTTTGTAAGGGAGTTGCAGTAAAAATTACTTAAATGAATCTCATGCTTGCATTGAAGAACTTGAGGAGTGACAATATTAATCCAATTTGCATCGGTCTATAACATGAAATGTAACAATTTTGTCCTTAAAATTATAAATGCTAATTTGAATGAATGATTCTATCCTACCCACCATTATGTGGAATTTCAAGTTAGTTGAAACAATTAAACAAAGAACTTCCTCAAAGATGACCAATTATCGTTGCTAATCATCTCCAAGCAATCTGTCAAGATGTAGGTAATTCTTTCCCAGCCAAAAACGATCTGAAAAGAATGTATGCTCTCTTGGGTTGAAATAGTGGAACTTCGTGCCCAGCTCCTCTCACTGTAGCAAAGGTTAACCCATTGTACACTTCTGTCCATCCTCCTACCTATAAAAGGAATTTAATTAGCAATTTTTTCTTTCAACATTTCTTTTATGAATTATGAATATCAATATTTTTGTCTGATCGCTTCGGTTTGAAATTCGGATTCTTAATAATTTGTTGCACGGATTACAATAAATATGAGTTTTTATAGGGTTTACTTATTCAAAACGTGTGGATAGACAACTTAAAATTGTTTGGACAAGTAAACTTCATATTAGCTGTCTCATATTTGCTGTCTGAATTATTAGCAATTCGAATTGTACTTTAATTTATGATACAAGTTATGGTGTTATGCCTTTTTAATTATTGATGTGACACTCTTAACTTATGTTCTGTGTACACGAGACACAAAATCTTATGTTTAAGGAAGTTGTGATTGTTTTGGAATGAAATTTTGTGATTACCTGACCACCTGAATACCATGGATACCACCTGGTTTTAATTGCAAGATTGAGATGGCTAAGAGAAAACCTAGTGGCAGTCACTGGAACTACTGAATCTGTGTCTCCGCTGCATCAAATTAGAAACAAAAGCATTAACATATATTCCATCTCCCCATCCCTTTAGTTGCACTTGAAACTTTTCAAATTAGAACAAAGTTTTCATCTAAATTTGAGCTTAATTTTTTTTTTTAATTTTTTTTTTATTTAGTAAAATATTAAATTAATTTGCGTAAAAATCCCAAAAGGGGAACGTACAGTGAATTGAAGGGATTCAGTACAACAGCAGAAGGGCTACTACCATCAGTAAATGGAGTTTCTAAAAAAAAAATGGAGTCGAGTCAGGCTTGACTCCATTTTTTATCAAGCACATTTATCATCATAGACACTATTCATCATCATTTATAAAAAAAATTAACATTAAAACATTTTAACTTTTTATATCAAATTATTCACTTTTTATTATTATTCAAATAAAAAAATCACTATAAAACAAAATTTTTTTACTTTTTCATTTTTTTTATACCAAACATTTTTATTTTTTTCATATCAATCTACATCAACTACAATGTCTAGACCAACCAATTTACCAAACAACACCTTAAATGAAGTTTTAATGTGACACTCTTTCCATAACAAAAGCATTAATGATATGGTCAAAGAGAAAAATTAAGATTTTAAAATGATCAGCAATGGAGTCTTATCAAGCACAGTCCAGCACTCAACCTTCAAATCAATCGGCTACAGAAAGTAGATGTTGTGTCATTTTTATGTGACAAGACAATCTGAAATTGATTTTTCAACTAGAGAAAGGGAAAGGTGACACGCTGTCATGCAACCAATGCTTCACTTTCAATTACTAAGAGTCAGAGGCTTAATTAATAACAAGTCTTCCTTGTTTTCCTAAGATTTATAATCAATGCCCATTTAATGTAAAAATATGGCCATTCGTGTTATGTAAATCATCTAAATTTTCGGGTAGCATTTTCAATTGTAACTTTTACTTGCTGGAACTTCTCCTTTACAGTGGAAAAGAATCCCTTCCTTCCACAAATTCTATCTGAATAAATTAAGTGCACAAAAATCTAAGAAAATTCCTTCAATAGGCTTGTTCCTTTTCGACCAAATTATCCCCATTTAAAGTAAACATTATTCCAAAATATTTTTACATTGGTTTTGTTCTTTTTTACTGTGGAAAAATCCAAAATAGAAAGGAAAATAAACCACCCAATACTTTACTTCCTGCTACTTTTAACTCTTTTAGTTTACACTTTTCTTTTTTCTTTTTTTCTGGAAAGGGTGATAGGATTGAATAAGAAATAAGAACAACAGCAATTATTTTATAATATTATAGAGGTTTTATCAGAACTTATACCTGAAAACCCAGATTCTTAGACCAGCTGCAATCAGCTCCTTGTATGTGGGTAGCAGAGAAGTTTCAGAATCGTTCCAGTTCTTTATAAGAACATCACTGCATGCCCCATACAAAATTATATTAATTTCCGAATAAGATATAAATTTCATTTCATACTAAAAAAAAAAAAAGGAAAAAAAAAAGAGTATGTAAATTACGTATATACCTGCATGCAGTCCATTTGTAAGGAATTCCAGTAACATTTGCATGCATTGCCTTCTGCACTTCCGGCCGGTTAAAATATTTCTCTGCATAATTTTCAGTACAAGGATCGTAGCCAGAAACCCTCCGACGCAAAAGAGTATTTTTGAGCCTCATAGGCTTCATTGTAGTGTTGGGCAACGCCAAGCAAGATGGTGTATATATACTGTATTGATCGATGTCTCCGAACTCATGGTTCATGGCATAACTCACTGAATCATCACATTTCTGTGACGTTTTTTCCTCCTTGAAATTGCAGTGCTTGAGAATTGAATGGTAGCTTGTGTCTGATATCATTGCATGGCTCCACCAAAATGTAACGGTTCCAATGCTGTCGTAATAGTTGTCTGTTACGCCATTTCCCACCTGCATGCATTACAATTTCATTTAAAAACTTCGGAAAATGTTTAGGGTATTATAGTTTTCATTATTGTTTTTTACAAACCGATAACGTGAGTTGGCACCTAAGTTGTAACAATTCACATTTTAGTAATTGATACGACAAATATTACGTATACTGTCACGTGACACTTCACGTTTTAGTTGTTGATGTGGTAAATGCATGCCACATGAATTAAAACATCAGTTTATAAAAAATTTATAGTAAAACTTTAATACCATTACCAACATTGTAGATGGATTAACTTACAATGAAGCCTTTAAGGTTGATGAGGGGATGCATGTTTGCTTTATTGTAATCGACAATTTTCTTTGCCAACTGAGGAACATAATGCCCTATTAGAAAAGAGTAAAAACATTAGCTTATATATATGTAATTAGTAATTAAGAATTCTTGAGAAAGTAATTAATAGGTTAATTACTAGTTGTTGCTTATATATACCAGCATAGCTTTCCCCAGCAATATAGAATTCTCTATATTTGTATTGTGGAAACCGTGACATCCATCTAATTAGAAAGACTAGAGCATCCTGAGCTGTGTCACAAAATTGGTAACCAATTAGGCTTCAATTAAGAAATAATTTTATACCAACAAAACAATAATATTATATAATCTTCATTGATTTGTTATTACCCGTCCGTTTGTCTCCAGAATCTTCAAGGTCGGAGCTTGTATTTGTGTAAGAGAAACCAACACCAGCAGGCGATTCAAGAAACAATATATTTGCTTCTTTAAAGCATAAAAAAGTAATTAGAGTTAGATATTTTAGAAACAAACTAAGACAAAGTTTACCAACTAGCTGCTTTAACAATTCAGTACGCATGGACGAAATACACTAATTAAATATGCTAATTAAAAAAGTTTTTATAAGAATTCTTTTTTACTGGAGGAGAGCTTGGGAGGGCATTGAGTCCATCTTTGTTGTTAAAGATATTACAGCTTTGAGTACTGATTCACAGCACGTTGGGCGTGCATGAATAGTCATGCACGTCCAGCTAAATTTTATTTTTTTTAATATTTTAATTATAAAAAAAAAAATTAGCTGGGCGTGCGTGCTGTTTAGCATCACCCTACAACTTTTATTATAAATTTCTTATAAACTGACGTGATACTTATAATCATGCCAACCACTAAACAATTTAATTTTGATTAATTTTTTTCTTCCATGTGGTGCCATGTAGTACATATAAATTGCTATATTAGTTTGTAAAGAAATTATAGTAAAAACTGTAATAACTCAAATATTTTTCTTAATTATTTACTAATATAAGAGCTAAAAAAAAGGGTCATAAAAGTCATGGTCATGGTGTCTTAATCATCCCTTTTTTTTTTGGTCATATAATAGAAGTTTGATTGGTAGCTAGCTAGCTATAGTAGAAGTTTGTCAACCATTTGACCGAGATGGATAGACTTGCATGTTGATGTTGTCTATGCGTGATCCATGTGATGATGATTAATGCATGTGCCATATATGAACATGTTCTAATTAAATTCTCCACAATATAATTAAATTCATCAAAAGAACAAAATGAATAATATTTAATGGTAGCTGTTACCTGTATTCCACGCATACTTGCTGAGATAAAGAGATGCACCAGTTCTGTTAATTCTAAATGGCCCGATTTCCTCTGATGCTCCATATGCTACTGATGAACAACCTGGTCCTGCATAATTCCACAATTTATTATTAGATAATTGCAACCTGCCCTGCATAATTACACTATTTATAATTATATAATTGTGGTCAATCTCTTGAGATCAGCATAAATCTTGTTTTGAGCGTAGCAATAAAAGAAAAGATAAAATATACTGCTTGTACTTCAATACAAAGCTCAAATCGGGAAACAAGCTTAGACTGATTTATAAAATTAAACTTTTTTTTAAAGTTAAATTTCTAATTCTGTCTTTGGAAAATTATGCAAATAAACGTTTGTAATTAATACACTTAATATGAATAATTCATCTTAACATAGAATTAACATTTTGTGATGTCATAATTAAAGTTTAATATAATATCCCACTTTATTAATTTGCTAGGTGTACGTAAATAGATAACTAATACCAGCACCGACAAATCAAAGCAGCTCCATCCCATATATCTATAGTCAAGTTCCTGTAAACATTAGGTGTTGATTTGACTGCATAATATCTGTACAACTTTTTCACAAACATGTATACTATTTGCCTCTGCAAGACTGCAATAATCAAAGTCGAAACCTACCCATTTAAAATTATATATTTTATTCTATGGGATGTCAGCTTCCATGCACTATTTCAGGCACAATTAATGTTAAGGAAAACAATCTCTACAGTGGAAACCAGACAATTCAGGCAAAACAGAAATTATCTACCGCCACCTACCATGAACGATTCATTGAACAGATCCTCTTACTGTAGATTCCTAAAACGATTCTCAATTTTTGTCTATATATAGCACATACAGTCTATATATATATATATATATATATATATGTAACAAGAAAATTATGGAATTAATAGAGATTTTTTCTTTTTTAATTGATTAAGGAAAAAGGGTTACAAAATATTTTCTATTCTTAATCTAAAATGAATAGAGAATGAACTATCTTAAAATCGAAAAAGGGATGAGTTTTTCAACAATAAATAAAAAATAAACTAAAATAGTGTAAAAATAATTATAAAGCTTAAAAAATAGGTCAAACAAGTGATCTGATCCTCTCAAAGGATCGCACAAAGTGATTACAGAAGCAAAAGATACACAGATTAAGACGAACTTATTTAAACCTTCACATAAAATAGAGTTATTTGTTCATATCATCTTCATTTTTTTTTTTTTTTTTTTTTTTTATGGTAACCTAAATATTTTAGTATTAAACTCACTTAGAAGAGCTTGAGCATACTATAAGAGGAATTGTAAAAGTATTAATTAAATAGTTAAATTTATTTTTTTGTCAATTTAAATTTTTTAAAACTTGTGACTGAACTAACTATCCTCGTGACTAATGTTATTTAGTAAATTGTTTAAAATAATCATATAATTAGAATGACATAATAATAAAAATCAGTCTTTTATTTTTTCTTTTTACAAATCTTAATTAAATGACTGATTTTCACAGTGATACTTTCTTCCAAGACCCGCTCTATCCATATCCTAACATGATTTGGAAGTACTTCTTGTTTTTTTATCTCACATTTCCTGGTCCCAAAAGGGGAAAAAAGCTTAATAACCCTACATCATCATCATCACCACCATTGGTGACTTCTGAATGCGCGTGCTTCAAAGATGGAAGTACACACAGAGCGAGTGTGAATATCCACAAGAGAGAAAGAAAGAGAGAGATAGAGAGACAGAGACAAAGGCATCTTTTGCAAGGACAATATGGAAAGATCAGAAAAGTTGATCAAGCGAAAAAGTAGGTTCACTTTTGAGCAGAATTTGGTGTTTTCTCTCCCCCCAACAACCTCATTCACAGACAAACAGAAGAAAAAAAATTCACTGAGGTAAAGGAGTAGTGCTTTAGAAAAGAGAGAATAAACGTCAGTTTTGGAAGGAATGAGGCCTATATACAGACACAGAGAGATCACGAGAGGACCCATGTGGCTGTTTTTTTCTCCATGGTGGGTGCAGTGGTTCACTACCCGATTGATGGTGATTGTTGGCGCACACTAGCCTGGTTTAGTGCCTGCCTGCTAATGTGCTCCATCTCATGGTTGATGGGAGGCATAGATAGAAACAGAAGGGTCTTGACTCTTGAAGTTGTGTTCAAGCTAGGACACGTGGGGTGGTGACACGTGCAAAGTATATAGTTTAATTACATATTTATTGGCAGCCACAAATAGTTTGCTCAATCATTTTGCCATCAACAACATTATCCAAAATTAATTAAGATTGTCTTTATAACCACATAATACTAAACTAATAATTGAGTATTGACTTTTAATAATTACGATTCAAAGCATATGAAATATTTGTGTGAAATGTAACATTATTCACGATAATGTTACATTTACACATGATGAAATAATTAAGTAACAGAAATTAATAAATTCATTTACTTAATTGATTTCTGGAAAGCAACTAATTCGATCATGGCTTGTCTTTAAATCTTGTCCTTGCATGCCTTGCAACTTGTCAATGTTTGATTAGTTATTTTGAAAAAGACAAGTCTTTCAATGCCTTTAATGGCTTCTGCAAGTGTCAAATGGAGAGTGTTCCCCAAAAGGAAAAGAAAAAGAACAACTTTTATACATAATATAGTCGGTGGAAAAATAAAAGTGAGAAAATAAGATGAAGAAAACTTGCCTCCGTTGAGCCAAAGAACAAGCGGTTTCTTCTCGGGAAAAGCAGTGGCTTCGGTCAACCAGTAGAAGAGAGCTCGGCCATGTTGCTCGTTGACCGGAATGTAGCCGGAAAATTGAGAAAACGTGACCGGTGGTTGTCCGGGGAGAGCTGAAATTCGATCCAGCTCTTGTTGTTTTGGGACGGCAGAGATGGCGGCGGCGGTTGAAGAGCAAAAGAGTAAGGAGATGAAGAGAAGGAATGCCATTGTCTCTCTCTCTCTCTCTCTCTCTCTCTCTCTCTCTCTGTGTTTGTTCTTCAAGTGAAGTGAAGAGAAATTTGATGGGTCAATTATAGGTTAGTAGGGTTGGGGTTGCAGCTGATGTTGCTGCATTGCTACACAACTGCAAGTTGGGCTGCTCTGTGGACCTTCTAGCTCATTCTATATCTCTCCCGATTTAGAGAGAGAGAGAGAAGAGGTGGTTGGTCCTACAAGGCAATTGATACCTGATCAGAGCTTAGTTAATAACCCAGAAGCAGAATCATAAATGCATCACAAGAGAAGTAACTTAAGGATAAAGATGCAATGTGCGAATTAGGAAATATGACAATTTTCATTTCAAATGAACTAGATAAGATTCAGTTAGGTATAGTGGAGGGGTATTTTTGTCTTTTTATTTTTTGAGGGAATAAAAATATCATTCCACTATAAGTAATTGGATATTATTCAGTTCATTTAAAATGGAGAGTATCTTAAGTCGGATCTCTATATTTTATTTGAACTGAATAATATCCAGTTAGTATTTTTATCTCCTCATAAAGATAAAAATAGTTATTCAATATAACTAATCGGATATTATTCAGTTCAAATGAAATGGAGAGGATGTTGTTCCCTCATTGATAGCCTTGTTTCCGGTGTTAATGAGGTCAAATGAGACAAATTTACCCTTTGATTTTCAAAATTCTTTAATTTTTTCAACGAGAAATGCTAAACAAATTCTCACCTTTATACTTTCAAGTGTTTGTATCCTAACTTAGCGGTCATTAAAAATAACTATCGTATTCAGAATCTAACGATAATCTATCGAAAATTTAATGATAATTTTCGCTGACCAATCATTTGTTTTAGCATTAATTCCCACTTTCTCAAAAAAAAATTTAAAAAAAAAAAGAAATCTATTACAAATTCTGAGCAAGATAACTCATATGAGAGGTTGTGTCAAACCAATTACCTAGGTATTTGAGCTTGGCTGGCCTCTCTCCCTATATTGTACATTAAATTATCGGTTTGATAATGAATATGCCAAGCTCTCAATTTTTTCGAATTTCTAATATTTTTACTTTATATATCACATTAATAAATTGTTATTATTATTATTCAAATAAAAATTCATTTAAAACAAAACTTTTTTACATATATCTAGTTACTATATATCACTTCAATCACTTCCCAACTAAAAATTACTTACTTAACATTATCATGTAGAGTTAGGATGTAAACTCAAGACAGCCACTCTGATACTATGTTAAATTATCATGTAATCTAAAACTGATAAGTAATTTTTAACTTATCCATTTAATTAATTAATATATTAACTCTCTCTCTAGTGGTCCTAAATATATATAAAGAGAGAGAGAGAGAGAGAGAGAGGATATTGGAGGTGAATTTGATGTGGGGTTGGAAGTCTTATGACCTCCATCGGCCTGCACCTTTTGATTCTTTGGCTATGGCATATAAGACAAGAGGCGTTGGAGGCCTGGTCTATTAAGGACTGCTCATTAGCCAACACAGAAGTCTCCATCACCTCATAATTTCTCTTGGGGTAGTAAAGCCCCTAAGATTCTTAAACATATGGTGCAGGTCAAAATCCCTGAAATTTTTCCAAGGAAAAAAAAAAAAAAAAAAAAAAACTCTTTCGAATTCAACGACAAAACCAAACTAACTTGGACAACGACATCATTGATTGTTTTTTCCATTATTGGACAGATGTCTGTTAATCAACTTCAATCTTTAATTAGCAGATTAATTAATAATGTAAATGGGATTGATTACCCGTTTGGTGGGGTTGTACGTGAAAGAAAAAACTTGTCTGTTTAGTGGATGTGATGTGGAGGAGTTAAAAGGTTTGGCCATCCTTCAACAAATTATCATATTTTATATATAAACGTGCAATGAAAGTGGTTCAACAAATTTGATTGGTCAAATTTAATTAATTAGCAGACCTAGCTAAAAGACAAGTTTTATTATACCTTTCTTGCACATCAGGAATCAAGGTATATATATATATATATATAGTGCAATTATTTCATTAATCGGAGTTTGGTTGCATTAATTTTGCCTAAGTAAGAATGATGACATTTATACACACTTAATTAAAAGTAGATTACAGAGCAAAGAAGCAAAGGTACTTTATGTGACATCATTATATTATAGTTTGTCAATAATTTAAAGATCAAGCTTGTCCTTAATTTACTAATTAAGGTGAAAAAAAAAAAGAATAGGGATGGTACATATAGAAATAGATTTTAGCTTGTACATTTGGACTAGTAGAAACTAGAAACTCCTAAACAAATGGCATATATATATATACATATTTTTTTAATAGCATGTAAGTTATTATATGTTTTTTTAATAACATTCATAAGAAAGCATGTGATTCTCACGTGATTAAAGACAAGTGCCATTTGTGTAAAGACTGGTTGTAAGAACTCTTACAATTTAATTTGTAGGAAATTTTTATCCAAAATAAAATATTAGACGAATTCATATCTTGATACCCACTCTCAAACACTTATTTAGTTGATTGGGTACTGCCTTTTTTTTTTTTTTTTTTTTTTTTAATTTTTTTTTTTAAAAAAAGTATATACTACAAATTTTATTATATTTTTTTTAGAAGTATTTTTTTTTTCAAAAGAGTTTTGTGGTTTGTTTTAGAAAGTGTATTAATGATAAAGTTGGCTACATTTGAAAATCCTTTTACCTAATACGATCAGGATCTCCTATAATTTTTTAAAAAATTGTAGATTCTTGAATTAAATAATTTAGACCGTTTCTAAATATCGAAACGGTTAGAAAACACCACATATTAAAAATGTGGCATATTATCGAGGTAACCGTAAATAATTTTCCTCTCAAAATACTATTTCCTCATTTTTGCAGAGATGCTACTTCTCTAGAAAATGAAAAGACAATTTTTGGCCCAAATTTTTTTACAACATAGTGAGCAAGAACCTGATGAAAATATACTCAATTCTTAATTGTAAAATGCCACATTTTTAATATGTAACATTTTTTTAAATGTTTCAATACTTAAAACGGCATAAATTTCATAATTTGATAACCTACAAGATCTTAGATCCGATTTGGTCAAACACTCAAAAGTCTTAAAACGGTAGGTTTCTTCCAAAATTCCCCTCCCCCATTTATGATCACAAATTATAAATATAGCTGCACTTGTTGACCAATATAGATGAGATCGATCTCTCCAGTCTCCATGAGCACCACATGGTCTGACAATGGTGATTGAATTAATACTCCAATAGTAGTGATCAGTCTGACCTAATTATATATATAGTCGTTGCTTCTTCCTCTAAAACTCTTACTATTATAGTCTTATAGATGCATGAGATCGATCTCTTCCATGATTTCCGAAATGCTGTTTCCTCACATTAATCCTCGTGCCTTCTGCAAGCGTGCAAAACCTCTCTGTACCATGGGGAACATCACTGTCCAGGAAGCTTCTCCTTCCTTCTTTATTCTCAAGAAGATGATGAATATATATGTTTCCATCTCCAACAGTGGCATTCAATGTTCATGCACCGGTGACATATATAATAAAAAATGGTGGAAGAGAAATTAATTTTTGAGGGCATACTTTATATAAAACATATATTTTTGAGGGATTTTTTAAATTTTTTTTGGAGAACTAATTTATGGAGCCCCTCAAGCGATAATTAAGTTAGTTTCGCCCCTATATATGGCGTACGTAGTTCTTGAACAAACGATAATTGATATGATTATTTTGAACTTGTCAAATATCAAGATCATTGAAATTAAAATCTGTCTTGTTAAAAAACACACATAAAGTTATGGGTCTTTTTTTGTTTTAAGAGAAAAAATTTTGGGGCAATACAGCCTTTTACTACAATTTTTTTTTATAAATTCACGTGACAGTTTATATTTTATTGAAATGAATGTTGACCGTTACGTGTCAGTTCATATTTTAATAGTTGACATAATAAGTGCCACGTGAGTCCACATTTTAGTGATTAATATAGTGAATATCATGTAAACTACCATATCCGTTTGTGGGGGACTTCTAGTAATATATAGTTGTAGTACCACAATGACACTCTTTTTAATATTATATGAATATAGTAAAATGAGTTATAAATTCAATATTAATATGCATGATATATATATATATATATATATATATATATATATATAAAGAGCATATAATCTAATAGTAAACACGAGAAAATATTGGGAGTACTAATATTACGTAATTACACATACTCTCACTCTCTATCTCCCTCTTTCATATACCTTTAGGTGACATTTACTCTCATCATTGGATTTATGATAAAAGATTATTAGATTTTGTTCTAACGGTAAAAATGAGAGTCACCTAAGAGTGTGTGAGAGTAGGAGTGTATGTAGCAAGTATTAGTCTAATTAAAAATAGTTAAGTGGTGTAATTACTTGAACTCAATTCTTTTTCTCTCATATATAATATATATGGGCCGGGATTGAGGCCCGACATAATTTCTTGTCTAAATTGCTAGCCATTTACGTATTCAATTATGAGTGAATTCCTTATTTTCAAATTGCAAGTAATTCAGATAAGTAATTGTGAGAATCCAGATCCTAATACGTGAATGATGGAATTGGATGAGATCAACACCTTTCCTTATCCTTGAAGTTCCCAAGTGTTCACCTCCCTTTCCCATGCCGACATATTAATGGATAAATTAAAATGTTGATTTGTTATGATGGGCATGCATGCCCTCAACCATCCACCCATCATGTCCCAACGGCTACGGCACGGGCCGTTGACCCTTATGCTTCCCTCCAATTCGCTCTACTTTTCTCTTTCTCCACAATCAAGAAGATAAGCATGCATGGAGTTAGAGAAGAGGCTGTCTTCTATAACGAAGAATGAATTTATCCGTGGTAGACTGGTAGTAGTGACGGTGGTTTAGCGGTCTTCGAAAAATTTGTAAGTGAATGGATATATATCTATTAGGATTAGAGTTCAATTTTTGAAATCAAAATCTGCAATTCTATTATAAGTATTAGCTGCATTGAGTCTAGCTTATTGATGTCCTGATAAAGTTGGGTCAGGTTATAAGTTAAACTTCAAAAAGTATACGTAGTTCTCACTGCCTAGGCACTTCTTATGCATCTCCTAGAGGACAAGTGCTACTATAGTTATACTTAAGTAAAATAGCTACAATTAATTTATCTCGCCTACTTTTTTGCTCAAAAAATAAATAAATAAATCAGAAATTGAGGATCTTGGTTTACTTAAGATTGTTCTCAATTTAATTCAATTCAATTCAAAAAAAAAAATTCCATGCCAAAGTTTACTGATTAATGTGTTTGTTGAGAAATGCTACAACACTCTTATTCTCATATTCACACTCTCACACTTCCTGATTCGGTGTTTAAAAGTATTATTAGATCAAAATTCAATAATGATCTATTTTAAGTTTAAAGCCACATCACAGAGTATGAAAGTGAGTGTTAGAATTTAATTTAATCATTTAAATTAATCTTGAGCTTAAGCTTTGTCTCTGTCAATTCACACCCATTTCAATTAAGAGAAATTATTGGTGTCAATATTTTTCTTATATCATTTTACTAATCAACCATTAGATATTACATGTGTAATATTTAATTGAAAAGAAATATAAATTTATCTCTTCTTGATTCTTATCATCTTAAACTTTTAGGATAAATGATGATTTAATAGGGTATTAGAACAGAATGTTTTGAGTTCAAACCTTGATTTCATCAATTTCAATTAAATATTCCCCTCGGGAGTTTAAGATATAAAGTAGTCATCTAGCAAAAAACATATGTATTACTATCTAACTAAATTTGTAATGCATGTATATAAAGTTCTCTTCAGATAATGATTTTTATATCCAACAAATAATATTAACTTCATTAAGACTAAACGACATGGAGAAAGGTGGCATTTTGATCCAACTATAACAATGATATACCCGAGATCCACTCCACCAGCCCAAATCACGAGTGCAAGCTCAAGAGTCCAACTTTTGGGCTTAATGGGTTGGGCCTAAGCTACAAGCCCCAATCACATAAAGAACCATAGAAATAAGGTACAGAGGGTCTTAAGTAACCGCCAACAAGTGTAGAACCTGGCCGGTGTTGCATTAGGTAACTGCCACGTCCTGCCAGTGAGCCATAACTCAATTCC
>NC_081546.1:27649745-27661904 GCF_901000735.1 Corylus avellana
GAGAGGATGAGTGATCTTGCTCAGAGCTTGGGAATGCCTCCAGGCATGGGGTGATGGATTGAAGTAATTATATTTTCATCTCAGACTGGTATCTGAGATGCACTTCAATTTTGTATGTGAACAGAGAAGGAATACTTGTACTATGACCTTGAATCTAACAATGTTGTTTTATTCAAATTGAAGAGTAGAAATATTTGGAACCTGTGTCCAGCTAATTTTCCAGTTGTTGATTTCTACAAAATGTAAAGGGTGTGTTTTTTCTTCATTTGTAAACTTGGCTCTTGCTTCTTTTCCAAATATACTTTTTGGGCCTAGTAAGAATTGAAACTGGATTATGACATACATGGGAGAATACCAAGGTTTTAAAAATGATATGGATCTCAAACAATTTTGGCAGTATATTGTCAGAGACTTGCATGTTCAAATAAATTTTGAGCCGTTCAATTACTTAATAAGATTGGTGGGTTTCATGTGTACTCTTTTACATGGTTATATGTACCATCTAAATTGTTAGCAATTTGTGTAATAAATTACTGGAGATCTTTATCCTTTAAAAATCCTTACAAAGGCATGTTAAGCTAAAATTGCAGAATAATTTAAAAAAGGAAGTAATTAAAGTTGAATTTGAAAAGATGATGTTAAGACAATCTATATGACATTTATCATGTTATTCATTGAAATGAAGGTTCTCATGTGACAATCCACATAACGTTTATCTTTATAAAATATGGACGTTAACGTATGTTTGTAAGGAAGTTGCAGTAAAAATTACTTAAATGAATCTCATGCTTGCATTGAAGAACTTGAGGAGTGACAATATTAATCCAATTTGCATCGGTCTATAACATGAAATGTAACAATTTTGTCCTTAAAATTATAAATGCTAATTTGAATGAATGATTCTATCCTACCCACCATTATGTGGAATTTCAAGTTAGTTGAAACAATTAAACAAAGAACTTCCTCAAAGATGACCAATTATCGTTGCTAATCATCTCCAAACAATCTGTCAAGATGTTGGTAATTCTTTCCCAGCCAAAAACGATATGAAAAGAATGTATGCTCTCTTGGGTTGAAATAGTGGAACTTCGTGCCCAGCTCCTCTCACTGTAGCAAAGGTTAACCCATTGTACACTTCTGTCCATCCTCCTACCTATAAAAGGAATTTAATTAGCAATTTTTTCTTTCAACATTTCTTTTATGAATTATGAATATCAATATTTTTGTCTGATCGCTTCGGTTTGAAATTCGGATTCTTAATAATTTGTTGCACGGATTACAATAAATATGAGTTTTTCTAGGGTTTACTTATTCAAAATGTGTGGACAGACAATTTAAAATTGTTTGGACAAGTAAACTT
This sequence comes from Corylus avellana, assembly GCF_901000735.1. Classification (NCBI taxonomy): domain Eukaryota; kingdom Viridiplantae; phylum Streptophyta; class Magnoliopsida; order Fagales; family Betulaceae; genus Corylus; species Corylus avellana. The sequence continues at coordinate 27,651,106 of NC_081546.1, forward strand.
CATATTAGCTGTCTCATATTTGCTGTCTGAATTATTAGCAATTCGAATTGTACTTTAATTTATGATATAAGTTATGGTGTTATGCCTTTTTAATTATTGATGTGACACTCTTAACTTATGTTCTGTGTACACGAGACACAAAATCTTATGTTTAAGGAAGTTGTGATTGATTTGGAATGAAATTTTGTGATTACCTGACCACCTGAATACCATGGATACCACCTGGTTTTAATTGCAAGATTGAGATGGCTAAGAGAAAACCTAGTGGCAGTCACTGGAACTACTGAATCTGTGTCTCCGCTGCATCAAATTAGAAACAAAAGCATTAACATATATTCCATCTCCCCATCCCTTTAGTTGCACTTGAAACTTTTCAAATTAGAACAAAGTTTTCATCTAAATTGAGCTTAATTTTTTTTTTTTTTTTTATTTAGTAAAATATTAAATTAATTTGTGTAAAAATCCCAAAAGGGGAACGTACAGTGAATTGAAGGGATTCAGTACAACAGCAGAAGGGTTACTACCATCAGTAAATGGAGTTTCTAAAAAAAAAATGGAGTCGAGTCAGGCTTGACTCCATTTTTTATCAAGCACATTTATCATCATAGACACTATTTAAAGAATCAATATCAAAATATTTTAATTTTTTCACTTTTTATTATTATTCAAATAAAAAAATCACTATAAAACAAAAATTTTTTACTTTTTTTATACCACTTTTTTATTTTTTTTATACCAAATATTCTTATTTTTTTCACATCAAATTTACATCAACTATAGTGTCTAGACCAACCAATTTACCAAACAACACCTTAAATGAAGTTTTAATGTGACACTCTTTCCATAACAAAAGCATTAATGATCTGGTCAAAGAGAAAAATTGAGATTTTAAAATGATCAGCAATGGAGTCTTATCAAGCACAGTCCAGCACTCAACCTTCAAATCAATTGGCTAGAGAAAGTAGATGTTGTGTCATTTTTATGTGACAAGACAATCTGAAATTGATTTTTCAACTAGAGAAAGGGAAAGGTGACACGCTGTCATGCAACCAATGCTTCACTTTCAATTACTAAGAGTCAGAGGCTTAATTAATTACAAGTCTTCCTTGTTTTCCTAAGACTTATAATCAATGCCCATTTAATGTAAAAAAATGGCCATTCGTGTTATGTAAATCATCTAAATTTTCGGGTAGCATTTTCAATTGTAACTTTTACTTGCTGGAACTTCTCCTTTACAGTGGAAAAGAATCCCTTCCTTCCACAAATTCTATCTGAATAAATTAAGTGCACAAAAATCTAAGAAAATTCCTTCAATAGGCTTGTTCCTTTTCGACCAAATTATCCCCATTTAAAGTAGACATTATTCCAAAATATTTTTACATTGGTTTTGTTCTTTTTTACTGTGGAAAAATCCAAAATAGAAAGGAAAATAAACCACCCAATACTTTACTTCCTGCTACTTTTAACTCTTTTAGTTTACACTTTTCTTTTTTCTTTTTTCTGGAAAGGATGATAGGATTGAATAAGAAATAAGAACCACAGCAATTATTTTACAATATTATAGAGGTTTTATCAGAGCTTATACCTGAAAACCCAGATTCTTAGACCAGCTGCAATCAGCTCCTTGTATGTGGGTAGCAGAGAAGTTTCAGAATCGTTCCAGTTCTTTATAAGAACATCACTGCATGCCCCATACAAAATTATATTAATTTCCGAATAAGATATAAATTTCATTTCATACTAAAAAAAAAAAAAAAAGGAAAAAAGAGTATGTAAATTACGTATATACCTGCATGCAGTCCATTTGTAAGGAATTCCAGTAACATTTGCATGCATTGCCTTCTGCACTTCCGGCCGGTTAAAATATTTCTCTGCATAATTTTCAGTACAAGGATCGTAGCCAGAAACCCTCCGACGCAAAAGAGTATTTTTGAGCCTCATAGGCTTCATTGTAGTGTTGGGCAACGCCAAGCAAGATGGTGTATATATACTGTATTGATCGATGTCTCCGAACTCATGGTTCATGGCATAACTCACTGAATCATCACATTTCTGTGATGTTTTTTCCTCCTTGAAATTGCAGTGCTTTAGAATTGAATGGTAGCTTGTGTCTGATATCATTGCATGGCTCCACCAAAATGTGACGGTTCCAATGCTGTCATAATAGTTGTCTGTTACGCCATTTCCCACCTGCATGCATTACAATTTCGTTTAAAAACTTCGGAAAATGTTTAGGGTATTATAGTTTTCATTATCATCTTTTACAAACCGATAACGTGAGTTGGCACGTAAGTCACATTTTAGTAGTTGATATAACAAATATTATGTAAACTGTCACGTGACACTTTACGTTTTAGTTGCTGATGTGGTAAATGCATGCCATGTGAATTAACACAGCAGTTTATAAAAAATTTATAGAAAAACTTTAATACCACTACCAATATTGTAGATGGATTAACTTACAATGAAGCCTTTAAGGTTGATGAGGGGATGCATGTTTGCTTTATTGTAATCGACAATTTTCTTTGCCAACTGAGGAACATAATGCCCTATTAGAAAAGAGCAAAAAAATTAGCTTATATATATGTAATTACTAATTAAGAATTCTTGAGAAAGTAATTAATAGATTAATTACTAGTTGTTGCTTATATATACCAGCATAGCTTTCCCCAGCAATATAGAATTCTCTATATTTGTATTGTGGAAACCGTGACATCCATCTAATTAGAAAGACTAGAGCATCCTGAGCTGTGTCACAAAATTGGTAACTAATTAGGCTTCAACTAAGAAATAATTTTATACCAACAAAACAATAATATTATATAATCTTCGTTGATTTGTTGTTACCCGTCCGTTTGTCTCCAGAATCTTCAAGGTCGGAGCTTGTATTTGTGTAAGAGAAACCAACACCAGCAGGCGATTCAAGAAACAATATATTTGCTTCTGTAAAGCATAAAAAAGTAATTAGAGTTAGATATTTTAGAAACAAACTAAGACAAAGTTTACCAACTAGCTGCTTTAACAATTCAGTACGCGTGGACGAAATACACTAATTAAATATGCTAATTAAAAAAGTTTTTTTAAGAATTTTTTTTTACTGGAGGAGAGCTTGGGAGGGCACTGAGTCCATCCTTGTTGTTAAAGATATTACAGCTTTGAGTACTCTGATTCACAGCACGTTTGACGTGCATGAACAGTCATGCACGTCCAGCTAATTTTTTTTTTTTAATATTTTAATTATAAAAAAAAAATTAACTGGGCATGCGTGCTGTTTAACATCACCCTACAACTTTTATTATAAATTTCTTATAAACTGACATGATACTTATAATCATGCCAACCACTAAACAATTTAATTTTGATTAATTTTTTTCTTCCATGTGGTGCCATGTAGCACATATAAATTGCTATATTAATTTGTAAAAAAATTATAGTAAAAACTTAATAACTCAAATATTTTTCTTAATTATTTACTAATATAAGAGCTAAAAAAAAGGGTCATAAAAGTCATGGTCATGGTGTCTTAATCATCCCTTTTTTTTTGGGTCATATAGTAGAAGTTTGATTGGTAGCTAGCTAGCTATAGTAGAAGTTTGTCAACCATTTGACCGAGATGGATAGACTAGCATGTTGATGTTATCTATGCGTGATCCATGTGATGATGATTAATGCATGTGCCATATATGAACATGTTCTAATTAAATTCTCCACAATATAATTAAATTCATCAAAAGAACAAAATGAATAATATTTAATGGTTACCTGTATTCCACGCATACTTGCTGAGATAAAGAGATGCACCAGTTCTGTTAATTCTAAATGGCCCGATTTCCTCTGATGCTCCATATGCTACTGATGAACAACCTGGTCCTGCATAATTCCACAATTTATTATTAGATAATTGCAACCTGCCCTGCATAATTACACTATTTATTATTATATAATTGTGGTCAATCTCTTGAGATCAGCATAAATCTTGTTTTGAGCGTAGCAATAAAAGAAAAGATAAAATATACTGCTTGTACTTCAATACAAAGCTCAAATCGGGAAACAAGCTTAGACTGATTTATAAAATTAAACTTTTTTTTAAAGTTAAATTTCTAATTCTGTCTTTGGAAAATTATGCAAATAAACGTTTGTAATTAATACACTTAATATGAATAATTCATCTTAACATAGAATTAACATTTTGTGATGTCATAATTAAAGTTTAATATAATATCCCACTTTATTAATTTGCTAGGTGTACGTAAATAGATAACTAATACCAGCACCGACAAATCAAAGCAGCTCCATCCCATATATCTATAGTCAAGTTCCTGTAAACATTAGGTGTTGATTTGACTGCATAATATCTGTACAACTTTTTCACAAACATGTATACTATTTGCCTCTGCAAGACTGCAATAATCAAAGTCGAAACCTACCCATTTAAAATTATATATTTTATTCTATGGGATGTCAGCTTCCATGCACTATTTCAGGCACAATTAATGTTAAGGAAAACAATCTCTACAGTGGAAACCAGACAATTCAGGCAAAACAGAAATTATCTACCGCCACCTACCATGAACGATTCATTGAACAGATCCTCTTACTGTAGATTCCTAAAACGATTCTCAATTTTTGTCTATATATAGCACATACAGTCTATATATATATATATATATATATATATGTAACAAGAAAATTATGGAATTAATAGAGATTTTTTCTTTTTTAATTGATTAAGGAAAAAGGGTTACAAAATATTTTCTATTCTTAATCTAAAATGAATAGAGAATGAACTATCTTAAAATCGAAAAAGGGATGAGTTTTTCAACAATAAATAAAAAATAAACTAAAATAGTGTAAAAATAATTATAAAGCTTAAAAAATAGGTCAAACAAGTGATCTGATCCTCTCAAAGGATCGCACAAAGTGATTACAGAAGCAAAAGATACACAGATTAAGACGAACTTATTTAAACCTTCACATAAAATAGAGTTATTTGTTCATATCATCTTCATTTTTTTTTTTTTTTTTTTTTTTTATGGTAACCTAAATATTTTAGTATTAAACTCACTTAGAAGAGCTTGAGCATACTATAAGAGGAATTGTAAAAGTATTAATTAAATAGTTAAATTTATTTTTTTGTCAATTTAAATTTTTTAAAACTTGTGACTGAACTAACTATCCTCGTGACTAATGTTATTTAGTAAATTGTTTAAAATAATCATATAATTAGAATGACATAATAATAAAAATCAGTCTTTTATTTTTTCTTTTTACAAATCTTAATTAAATGACTGATTTTCACAGTGATACTTTCTTCCAAGACCCGCTCTATCCATATCCTAACATGATTTGGAAGTACTTCTTGTTTTTTTATCTCACATTTCCTGGTCCCAAAAGGGGAAAAAAGCTTAATAACCCTACATCATCATCATCACCACCATTGGTGACTTCTGAATGCGCGTGCTTCAAAGATGGAAGTACACACAGAGCGAGTGTGAATATCCACAAGAGAGAAAGAAAGAGAGAGATAGAGAGACAGAGACAAAGGCATCTTTTGCAAGGACAATATGGAAAGATCAGAAAAGTTGATCAAGCGAAAAAGTAGGTTCACTTTTGAGCAGAATTTGGTGTTTTCTCTCCCCCCAACAACCTCATTCACAGACAAACAGAAGAAAAAAAATTCACTGAGGTAAAGGAGTAGTGCTTTAGAAAAGAGAGAATAAACGTCAGTTTTGGAAGGAATGAGGCCTATATACAGACACAGAGAGATCACGAGAGGACCCATGTGGCTGTTTTTTTCTCCATGGTGGGTGCAGTGGTTCACTACCCGATTGATGGTGATTGTTGGCGCACATTAGCCTGGTTTAGTGCCTGCCTGCTAATGTGCTCCATCTCATGGTTGATGGGAGGCATAGAGAGAAACAGAAGGGTCTTGACTCTTGAAGTTGTGTACAAGCTAGGACACGTGGGGTGGTGACACGTGCAAAGTATATAGTTTAATTACATATTTATTGGCGGCCACAAATAGTTTGCTCAATCATTTTGCCATCAACAACATTATCCAAAATTAATTAAGATTGTCTTTATAACCACATAATACTAAACTAATAATTGAGTATTGACTTTTAATAATTACGATTCAAAGCATATGAAATATTTGTGTGAAATGTAACATTATTCACGATAATGTTACATTTACACATGATGAAATAATTAAGTAACAGAAATTAATAAATTCATTTACTTAATTGATTTCTGGAAAGCAACTAATTCGATCATGGCTTGTGTTTAAATCTTGTCCTTGCATTCCTTACAACTTGTCAATGTTTGATTAGTTATTTTGAAAAAGACAAGTCTTTCAATGCCTTTAATGGCTTCTGCAAGTGTCAAATGGAGAGTGTTCCCCAAAAGGAAAAGAAAAAGAACAACTTTTATACATAATATAGTCGGTGGAAAAATAAAAGTGAGAAAATAAGATGAAGAAAACTTGCCTCCGTTGAGCCAAAGAACAAGCGGTTTCTTCTCGGGAAAAGCAGTGGCTTCGGTCAACCAGTAGAAGAGAGCTCGGCCATGTTGCTCGTTGACCGGAATGTAGCCGGAAAATTGAGAAAACGTGACCGGTGGTTGTCCGGGGAGAGCTGAAATTCGATCCAGCTCTTGTTGTTTTGGGACGGCAGAGATGGCGGCGGCGGTTGAAGAGCAAAAGAGTAAGGAGATGAAGAGAAGGAATGCCATTGTCTCTCTCTCTCTCTCTCTGTGTGTTTGTTCTTCAAGTGAAGTGAAGAGAAATTTGATGGGTCAATTATAGGTTAGTAGGGTTGGGGTTGCAGCTGATGTTGCTGCATTGCTACACAACTGCAAGTTGGGCTGCTCTGTGGACCTTCTAGCTCATTCTATATCTCTCCCGATTTAGAGAGAGAGAGAGAAGAGGTGGTTGGTCCTACAAGGCAATTGATACCTGATCAGAGCTTAGTTAATAACCCAGAAGCAGAATCATAAATGCATCACAAGAGAAGTAACTTAAGGATAAAGATGCAATGTGCGAATTAGGAAATATGACAATTTCCATTTCAAATGAACTAGATAAGATTCGGTTAGGTATAGTAGAAGGATATTTTTGTCTTTTTATTTTTTTAGAGAATAAAAATATTCTTCCACTATAAGTAATTGGATATTATCCAGTTCATTTAAAATGGAGAGGATCTTAAGTCGGATTTCTCTATTTTATTTGAACTAAATAATATCCTGTTAGTATTTTTATCTCCTCAAAAAGATAAAAATACTTATTCAATATAACTAATCGGATATTATTCAGTTCAAATGAAATGGAGATGATGTTGTTCCCTCATTGATAGCGTTGTTTCCGGTGTTAATGAGGTCAAATGAGACAAATTTACCTTTTGATTTTCAAAATTCTTTAATTTTTTCAACGAGAAATGTTAAACAAATTCTCACCTTTATACTTTCAAGTGTTTGTATCCTAACTTAGCGGTCATTAAAAATAACTATCGTATTCAGAATCTAACAATAATCTATCTAAAATTTAATGATAATTTTCGCTGACCAATCACTTGTTTTAGCATTAATTCCCACTTTCTCAAAAAATTAAAAAAAAAAAAAAATCTACTACAAATTCTGAGCAAGATAACTCATATGAGAGGTTGTGTCAAACCAATTACCTAGGTATTTGAGCTTGGCTCGCCTCTCTCCCTATATATGTACATTAAATTATCGGTTTGATAATGAATATGCCAAGCTCTCAATTTTTTCAAATTTCTAATATTTTTACTTTATATATCACATTAATAAATTATTATTATTATTATTCAAATAAAAATTCATTATAAAATAAAACTTTTTTACATATATCTAGTTACTGTATATCACTTCAATCACTTCCCAACTAAAAATTACTTACTTGACATTATCACGTAGAGTTAAGATGTAAACTCAAGACAGTCGCTCTGATACTATGTTAAATTATCATGTAATTTAAAACTGATAAGTAATTTTTAACTTATCCATTTAATTAATTAATATATTAACTCTCTCTCTAGTGGTCCTAAATATATATAAAGAGAGAGAGAGGATATTGGAGGTGAATTTGATGTGGGGTTGGAAGTCTTATGACCTCCATCGGCCTGCACCTTTTGATTCTTTGGCTATGGCATATAAGACAAGAGGCGTTGGAGGCCTGGTCTATTAAGGACTGCTCATTAGCCAACACAGAAGTCTCCATCACCTCATAATTTCTCTTGGGGTAGTAAAGCCCCTAATTCTTAAACATATGGTGCAGGTCAAAATCCCTGAAATTTTTCCAAGGAAAAAAGAAAAAAAAAAAAAAAACTCTTTCGAATTCAACGACAAAACCAAACTAACTTGGACAACGACATTATTGATTGTTTTTTCCATTATTGGACAGATGTCTGTTAATCAACTTCAATCTTTAATTAGCAAATTAATTAATAATGTAAAAAATGGGATTGATTACCCGTTTGGTGGGGTTGTACGTGAAAGAAAAAACTTGTCTGTTTAGTGGATGTGATGTGGAGGAGTTAAAAGGTTTGGCCATCCTTCAACAAATTATCATATTTTATATATAAACGTGCAATGAAAGTGGTTCAACAAATTTGATTGGTCAAATTTAATTAATTAGCAGACCTAGCTAAAAGACAAGTTTTATTATACCTTTCTTGCACATCAGGAATCAAGGTATATATATATATATATATATATATAGTGCAATTATTTCATTAATCGGAGTTTCGTTGCATTAATTTTGCCTAAGTAAGAATGATGACATTTATACACACTTAATTAAAAGTAGATTACAGAGCAAAGAAGCAAAGGTACTTTATGTGACATCATTATATTATAGTTTGTCAATAATTTAAAGATCAAGCTTGTCCTTAATTTACTAATTAAGGTGAAAAAAAAAAAGAAAAGAATAGGGATGGTACATATAGAAATAGATTTTAGCTTGAACATTTCGACTAGTAGAAACTAGAAACTCCTAAACTCAGTCTCTAAACAAATGGCATATATATACATATTTTTTTAATAACATGTAAGTTATTATATGCTTTTTAATAACATTTATAAGAAAGCACGTGATTCTCACATGATTAAAGACAAGTGCCATTTGTATAGAGACTAGTTGTAAGAACTTTTACAATTTAATTTGTAGGAAATTTTTATCCAAAATAAAATATTATAATTCATATCTTGATACCCACTCTCAGACACTTATTTAGTTGATTGGGTACCGCCTTTTTTTTTTTTTTTTTTTCAAAAGAGTTTTGTGGTTCGTTTTAGAAAGTGTACTAATGATAAAGCTAGCTATATCTGAAAATTCTTTTACCTAATACGATCAGGATCTCCTATAATTTTTTAAAAAATTGTAGATTCTTAAATTAAATAATTTAGACCGTTTCTAAGTATCGAAACAATAAGAAAACACCTCATATTAAAAATGTGGCATATTATCAAGGCAACCATAAATAATTTTTCTCCCAAAATACTATTTTCTCATTTTTGCAGAGATACTACTTCTATAGAAAACAAAAAGACAATTTTTGACCCAAATTTTTTTACAGCATAGACAGCAAGAACCTGATGAAAATATACTCAATTCTCAATTATAACATGCCACATTTTTAATATGTGGCATTTTCTTAAGTGTTTCAATACTTAAAGTGGCATAAATTTCATAATTTGATTATCTACAAGATCTTAGATCCGATTTGGTCAGACACTCAAAAGTCTTAAAACGGTAGGTTAATTTCTTCCAAAATTCCCCTCCCCCATTTATGATCACAAATTATAAATATAGCTGCACTTGTTGACCAATATAGATGAGATCGATCTCTCCAGTCTCCATGAGCACCACATGCTCTGACAATGGTGATTGAATTAATACTCCAATAGTAGTGATCAGTCTGACCTAATTATATATATAGTCGTTGCTTCTTCCTCTAAAACTCTTACTATTATAGTCTTATAGATGCATGAGATCGATCTCTTCCATGATTTCCGAAATGCTGTTTCCTCACATTAATCCTCGTGCCTTCTGCAAGCGTGCAAAACCTCTCTGTACCATGGGGAACATCACTGTCCAGGAAGCTTCTCCTTCCTTCTTTATTCTCAAGAAGATGATGAATATGTTTCCATCTCCAACAGTGGCATTCAATGTTCATGCACCCGTGACATATATAATAAAAAATGGTGGAAGAGAAATTAATTTTTGAGGGCATACTTTATATAAAACATATATTTTTGAGGGATTTTTTTAAATTTTTTTGGAGAACTAATTTATGGAGCCCCTCAAGCGATAATTAAGTTAGTTTCGCCCCTATATATGGCGCAGTTCTTGAATAAACGATAATTGATATGATTATTTTGAACTTGTCAAATATCAAGATAATTGAAATTAAAATATGTCTTGTTAAAAAACACACATAAAGTTATGGGTCTTTTTTTTGTTTTAAGAGGAAAATTTTGGGGCAATACAGCCTTTTACTACAATTTTTTTATAAATTCACGTGACAGTTCATATTTTATTGGAATAAATGTTGACCGTTACGTGTCAGTTCATATTTTAATAGTTGACATGATAAGTGCCACGTGAGTCCACATTTTAGTGATTGATATGGTGAATATCATGTGAACTACCATATCCATTTGTGGGGGACTTCTAGTAATATATAGTAGTAGTACCACAACGACACTCTTTTTAATATTATATGAATATAGTAAAATGAGTTATAAATTCAATATTAATATGCATGATATATATATATATA
>NC_081546.1:27662423-27677054 GCF_901000735.1 Corylus avellana
TTTTTCAAATTAACAAAAATGTATATTTTTTTTAAATACATTTTTTTTTAATTTAAAAAAAATTTAAAAAATTTAATAGGTGCCACGTGTCAACATCTGATTGGTCCATGTGTCAGTCCTAACGGTCAACTAACGGATGGACTAACTTGGTCCTTTATCAAAACCCTAGGAGAGTCTTGTGATAAAAATGAAACTCCAGAGAGTAAGAATAAAGTTTCAAAACCCCAGAGAATATTAAGTATTTAACCTATATATATAATCTAATAGTAAACACGAGAAAATATTGGGAGTACTAATATTACTACACATACTCTCACTCTCTATCTCCCACTCTCATATACCTTTAGGTGACATCTACTCTCATCATTGGATTTATGATAAAGGATTATTAGATTTTGATCTAACGATGAAAATGAGAGTCACTTAAAAGTGTGTGAGAGTAGGAGTGTATGTAGCATTATTCAAGTATTAGTCTAATTAAAAATAGTTAAGTGATGTAATTACTTGAACTCAATTCTTTTTCTCTCTCATATATAATATATATGGGCTGGGATTGAGGCCCGACATAATTTCGTGTCTAAATTGCTAGCCATTTACGTATTCAATTGTGAGAGAATTCCTTATTTTCAATTTGCAAGTAATTGTGAGAATCCAGATCCTAATACGTGAATGATGGAATTGGATGAGATCAATACCTTTCCTTATCCTTGAAGTTCCCAAGTGTTCACCTCCCTTTCCCATGCCGACATATTAATGGATAAATTAAAATGTTGATTTGTTATGATGGGCATGCATGACCTCAACCATCCACCCATCATGTTCCAACGGCTACGGCACGGGCCGTTGACCCTTATGCTTCCCTCCAATTCGCTCTACTTTTCTCTTTCTCCACAATCAAGAAGATAAGCATGCATGGAGTTAGAGAAGAGGCTGTCTTCTATAACGAAGAATGAATTTATCCGTGGTAGTAGTGACGGTGGTTTAGCGGTCTTCGAAAAATTTGTAAGTGAACCGGATATATATGTATTAGGATGAGAGTTCAATTTTCGAAATCAAAATCTTCAATTCTATTATAAGTATTAGTTGCATTGAGTCTAGCTTATTGATGTCCTGATGAAGTTGGGTCAGGTTATAGTCCAGTCAAACTTTAAAAAGTATATGTAGTTTCCACCGTCTTGACACCTTCTACGCATCTCCTAGAGGATAAGTGTTATTATAGTCACACTTAAGTAAAATAGCTACAATTGATTTATCCCGCCTACCATTTTGCTTTAAACAAAAAAAAAAAAAATTCCATGCCAAAGTTACTGATTAATGTGTTTGTTGAGAAATGCTACAACACTCTCATTCTCATATTCACACTCTCAAACTTCCTGATTCGGTGTTTAAAAGCATTATTAGATCAAAATTCAATAATGATCTATTTCAAGTTTAAAGCCACATCACAGAGTATGAAAGTGAGTGTTAGAATTTAATTTAATCATTTAAATTAATCTTGAGCTTAAGTTTTGTCTCCGTCAATTCATACCCATTTCAATTAAGAGAAATAATTGGTGTCAATATTTTTCTTATATCATTTTACTAATCAACCATTAAATATTACATGTGTAATATTTAATTGAAGAGAAATATAAATTAATCCCTTCTTGATTCTTATCATCTTAAACTTTTAGGATAAATGATGATTTAATAGGGTATTAGAACAGAATGTTTTGAGTTCAAACCTTGATTTCATCAATTTCAATTAAATATTCCCCTCGGGAGTTTAAGATATAAAGTAGTCATCTAGCAAAAAACATATGTATTACTATCTAACTAAATTTGTAATGCATGTATATAAAGTTCTCTTCAGATAATGATTTTTATATCCAACAAATAATATTAACTTCATTAAGACTAAACGACATGGAGAAAGGTGGCATTTTGATCCAACTATAACAATGATATACCCGAGATCCACTCCACCAGCCCAAATCACGAGTGCAAGCTCAAGAGTCCAACTTTTGGGCTTAATGGGTTGGGCCTAAGCTACAAGCCCCAATCACATAAAGAACCATAGAAATAAGGTACAGAGGGTCTTAAGTAACCGCCAACAAGTGTAGAACCTGGCCGGTGTTGCATTAGGTAACTGCCACGTCCTGCCAGTGAGCCATAACTCAATTCCACGCTTAGTAACGGTAGTACCCCATCCCTTGGTCCCTTATTCTAGACAGTATTGTCAAAAAAAAAAAAAGAAAAAAAAAAGAAAAAGAAAGAGTGAAATGAGAATATTATCTCTCTTAAAATAAGAAACCAGTTCATATATATTTTATTTGAAATAGAGAGAATTTGTTTCTTGTCCACAGACGGTACCTAGCAAACAACATTTCATTAGTGAAAATCCCACGACCTACGGCCTAGTACTACTTAATGGGAGTAACGTTGGCTATGACCTGAAGGGGGGCTATCTTGTAAGGGAAAAAGATTAATAGTATTTGTCATTGTTATCACCACAAAAAAATTAGTCAATTTTAAATTTTTGTAAAACCATTTATAAAACTCATTTTTACATAGTAAGTAAATTATGTGAGACTTACACCTATGAGTATCTTGTTATAAACCATATAACCTAAGTGAGCAACCCATCTTCTTAATAAGAGACCAAAGTGTTATATATTGTCTTAGGGAATCGAATTTCAAAACTTGATGGATCCGAGTCCTTAGATGGGGAATGGCAACAAAGTACAAACTATTGCCCCCTACCACCCCAAATTTTTGTTTTGTTTTGTTTTGTTTTTTTTTTTTGTATTGTTTTTATTTTTTAAAACTAACTCATATTATTGGAGAATGCATATAATATGTTAGAGCACTTACAATGGCTTAGCTATTTCTTACTTTTATTTAAAATAGATAAGCAAAACACTAAAAAATCATCTACATTGAATTATGTATCTCAAATGCAAAATACAATATTTTTTATTTTATTTTATTTTATTTTTTGCATTTGTGAACAATTCACCGCTACATGTAGCGAGCATTGTTCACACATCCATCTCATTAATTTACTATTTCTCTTTCCACATCTATATTTTTTCAAAATTTTTTCATATTATTTCTCTTCCATTCTTTCTTTGCATCTATTTTTTTTCCAAAAATTAAAAAATAGGATCTTTAAGAAAAATAAAATAGATTATCGGATATATAATGTGTTTTAAAACTTATTAGCTAAACTAGATAAAATAGGTTTTAATTAACTATTTTGCATAAAAATATACATAAGCCATTGTGAGTGCCCTTAATCATATAAAAATGCATATAAAAAAAAAAAAAAAAAAAAAAAAAAAAAAAAAATTCTAAACCAATTTGAAGCAATTTGCCATTTATTATGAGAAGACTTCTAAGAGTTGAATATTCTCTAATGACAGAAGTTTATTTATATTTATTTTTAACGAACTCGTATTATTTTATGATGCAACGCGGCATTGGTTTCTCCAATACAACACTCAAAAAATTTATTGCCTACACGTTCTACGAATTGATAAAATACTCGAACTATAATTGTCAACGCCAGCGAAGGTCTTCCACAACCGGCCGTCACACTGAATTTCGATGAGACATTTGTGGACAATCTGCCACATAACTAAAATACAATATAAAACAGCCCTCCACTTACATCCGCTTGTGGGCGAGCGACACCAATTGCACAGAGTTTCGATGACACTCCGGCCGGGTTTAAAGCTTCCGTTTATATTAACGTTATTTTGACCTCGGATCCAACACGTTACACGTACAGTAAGGAAATTTACTTTTAAAACGTGTGACCAACTTGTATTATCATTATTTTTTTATGATGCAACGGGAGAATGGACTTCAAGATGGGAAAGGGGAATATTGAATGATGGACTTGTCTATTTATCTTTAAATAGAGTCTTATGAACTCTGCAGTAATCTCTAAGCAGTATTCACACATTCATAGAAAATGACTTCTTCCATCTCCATTCGAGGAAGGTCTTCCTCTTCCATCAATCCAATTTCTTACGACGTATTCTTGAGTTTTAGAGGTGAAGATACTCGTAAAACTTTTACTGCTCATTTATGCGAAGCTTTGCGTCAAAAGGGAATTCACACCTTCATGGATGACAAGTTAAGAAGCGGAGAGGAAATTTCACCGGCACTTATCAAAGCTATTGAAGAGTCAAAGATTTCAATCATTGTATTTTCTAAAAATTATGCATCATCCAGATGGTGCTTGGACGAGCTAATAAAGATCCTCGAGTGTAGAAAAAGAATGGGAACACATGTTCTACCCTTGTTTTACAACGTAAATCCATCGGATATACGGAATCAAACTAATACTGTTGGAGAAGCATTTGTCAAACATGAAGAGAGGTTCAAAAATGATGAAATGAAGATACAGATGTGGAAGATAGCCCTAATAGAAGCAACAAATTTGTCCGGAAAGCATTTGGATAACATGTATTTCTCATCACTCTTGCGCCTTCCTTCTAGATTATTCTATATTTTGTTTTCTTCTAATTATTTTACAGCCTTATATATTCATAGAAACAAAAAAAGCACATCATTATACTTGTACACCTGCTTTCATGCATGTGAAGTATGCATCAACTATATATCTTACATTTAAAGATCTCTACATGTTATTAATCTTTTAAATAATTTTTGTTCAAGATTTAATTAAACTCTACCGATTATTTAGTTTTAGATGGTATAATTTGCTTAAATAACTTATTCATGACCTAATAATTGAAAATGAACTTTCCATTTGTTGTGGTATATATAGGTTTGTACCACTAACTTTTCTTTATAGTAGATCTAGCATGTTTACTACATAATTTCTATTCTTTTTATATGAAAGTAACTCATTAGATGTCTTGTTATCTTTTTGTATTTGTAGGAATGAACCTGAATTTATTTGCGAAATCATTAAATGGGTAAATTCCATATTAGTAAAAAAGGCATCTTTTGAAGTTGCCAAATATCCCGTTGGAATAGAGTCCCGTGTACAAGATGTAAATTCGCTTTTAGCTATAGATCAGAAGAATGACACTACATGCATGGTCGGGATCTTCGGAATTGGTGGAATTGGTAAGACAACTATCGTCAAAGCTATCTACAACTCGATTGCTTTTCAGTTTGAATGTAGTTGTTTTCTTGGAGACATTAGAGAAACTTCCAACAAAATAGGCGGTCTGATAAATTTGCAAAAAAAACTTCTTTCTAAGATCTTAGGAGGTTCAAGTCTAATAGTTGACAACGTTGATCATGGAATTACTTTGATAAAGCAGAGGCTTCGCAGTTTAAGAGTACTTCTAGTACTTGACGATGTGGATAAGTTGGACCATTTAGAAAAGCTAGCTGGAAAACGTGATTGGTTTGGTTTAGGAAGTAGAATCATCATAGCAACAAGAGATGCACATTTACTTATTGCACATGGGGTTGATTCAATATACCAAGTGAATGTGTTGAATGATAATGAAGCTCTTCAACTCTTTAGTTGGCATGCTTTCGGCAGTGAGAAACCTTACAACGATTTTGTTAAACTCACAAAACATGTACTGAGTTATGCTGGGGGCCTACCATTGGCTTTAGAAGTGCTGGGTTCGGAATTATCTGGTAAAAGTTCGTATGAATGGATAAATACATTGGATAAGTATAAAAAAATTCCTAATAAAACAATTCAAGAAATACTTAAAATAAGTTACGATGGGCTAGATGAAACTGTGAAGGCTATTTTCCTTGATATTGCTTGTTTTTTCAAAGGACAAGAATCAGATCATGTCACTAGTATACTAGAAGGGTGTGGTTTATTTCCATATAGTGGTTTATCAATGCTTGAGTGTAAGTCTCTCATATGGTATGAGTATTGGTTCAGTTCAACTCAGTCTTACAGAACATTGGAGATGCATGACTTGCTACAAGAAATGGGTAGAGAAATTGTTCGACAAGAATCACCTAAAGAACCTGGAAAGCGTAGTAGACTGTGGTTTCATGAAGATGTTAATCATGTTCTACAGGAAAATACGGTAAGAGTTATATTAAAAATCCCTTTTGATTTTAGATTTGTTTCATTTTCATAAGTTGAGCTACTAGAAAAATGAAATGTCACATGCAAATATGTGTATGTGGATACAAATATGTTACAGAAAATAATCAAATAATTGGAATGAATTTAATTTCAAAACCAAATAAAAATTACAATAATTACAATTAATAGAGTCTGACTATTTAATTGGCTGTGTTTTTGTAAACTCATTTGTAAATTTGTTTTCAAATAACATGATAGTAAATTTATCTCGACCTCTATTTAGATTTTACAAAATAATATTTTGTTTGAGATTTTACAAAATAACAATTTTGCATGAATGTAGATGTTAATGTGACTTCAAGGGTTGAATAATCACATAAAAATAGTGACACTCATAATTGAAGGAGAACATGTGAGCATTGTGAGGTTAATCCCCCTTGAGAAAAAAAAAAAAAAAAAATCCAATTAGAAATTTTAAAGATTATAATTAAGTTTTTTTTTTCTTAAAAAAAAAAAGTATAAATACAATTTTTGGAAATGCAAAAAGTTTAATAAAGAAAATGTTTTCAAAACAATCAGATTTTTAAAAACAGTAAATTGTTTATGCACAATTGTTTCAAGTGTAAGGGTGTTGATCGATTTCATGTAGAGCAACAAAAGACAGTAAAAGTCTTTTAAAAAAGTTGGGTTAGTGTTGCTGCAGCATGATGGTGGTGGCCACCCGAAGCACTTGGCGACCTCGCGATTGCCGCCAAGCTGCCAGATAAACACCGCGGTGCTTGCTGCAGCCACTATAATTTTCAACTTTTTTAATATTTATTTTATCTTGTATAAATATTTCTCAATTTTTGGTTTTTTAAAAACATTTCTCAAATTTTACCCTTTTTCAAACTTATTTTCAAAATCCAAAACTTTTTTTATTTTTTTTAGAAACCAAAACACTTCTCTTACCAAATACGAAGCCACTTTGAATAATTTATTTATTTATTTTGCAATAACTAATAAAAGAAATTTGAGGAATAATATTACAAAAGAGCTGAATATTAAATGGAATGCTTTTAATTAAGAAGAATAAATAAATCATCAATGGTAACTACTTTTATTATTTTAAAGATGTGCACAGTTTTATGAACAAATAATGGTAATATATGTATATATAAAATATAAATTAGTTTTGAGAATGTGATGATGAGTCACTTTAGGACATTCCAATAATAAAAACAAAGTAGTCATTATGAAAAAATAAAATAAAAGAATGAATATACGAATATACGAAGACAAACATATGGAGTATAAGCTTGTTTCTTTTTACAGAATAATATATTGATCAATATAATAATTATAGTTCTAGCCACTGTTAAAATATGGAGAACTTTATGTTATGATTTTTCTGGTAGACTTAACTAAACATTGTCTTGGACCTTGGTAGGGAACAAACGAAGTTGAGGGCATATTGATAGATTTGCCTAAGTCGAGCCGGATACACTTGAGTCCCAATGCGTTCGAGAATATGAAAATGCTCAGACTGCTTATAAATCGTAATGCATATTTTTCTGAAGAGCCTAATTTTCTCTCTAATGGGTTAAGATTGCTTGATTGGCCTAAGTATTCAGGAGAATCTTTTCCCTCCAATTTTTGTGGAACAAACATTGTAGTTTTAAAAATGCATGACAGTCAACTCAAGAAACTTGAGGGAGTTCAGGTAGAATTATTGTTTTTAATATTTCTTGGTTTCAATTACATCTTTCAAAGTTCAAACTAATTTATTTCTTTTTTTTTTCTTGTCAGAATTTCCAAAGCATGAAAATTATGGATTTCACTAATTGTGAGTTCCTTGAAAAAATCCCTGACGTTTCAAGGATCCCACATTTAGTGAAGTTGATTCTTGATGGTTGCAAAAATTTAGTTGCGGTTCATCCTTCGGTTGGATACCTGAAGAATCTTGTTCTTTTGAGTGCTGTAGAGTGCTATAATCTTACGAGTTTTCCGAGCAGCATTGATTTGACTTCTCTAGGATCTCTTTTCGTTTGTGGTTGCTCAAGGCTTAAGAACTTTCCTAAAATTGAGAATCAAATGAAAAAATTAGAGTACATCGACTTTAGATATACTGGTATAGAGGAACTACCTTTATGCATTGGGCACCTTGTTGAAGTTAAACAATTACTTCTATCCGGTTGCACAAACCTTACGAATCTTCCTGATGGGATTAGTGAGTTGGAACAATTGGAGGAATTGTCTCTAGATTATACTGATATAAAAGAACTGCCTTCATCATCCATTGGGTACTTGGGTAGGATCACAACATTAGATCTAGAAGGTTGCACAAACCTCATGAATCTTCCAGATAACATTTATCAGTTGCAATGTTTGGTGATCCTTCGCTTGAAAGGATGCGAGGAACTTCGAGAAATTTTAAGACTTCCACCAAATGTAGTAGAAGTAGATGCTGGGGGGTGTGTGTCGTTGGCAATATTTTTAGAAGAAGCTAGAACATCTGAGGGGGTCAGAATGGCATCTCCGACATTGCAATCGTTGAGTCTTGGAAACAATGTCGTGACAGAATCGAATTTCTCGATTCAATGTGATTGCCCTTCTAGTTTGAAATTTCTATCTTTATCGCGTAGCGCTATTGTTAGCCTTCCTACGTGGCTCCACACATTTGTTGGATTGGAGGAACTTTACTTGAACCGTTGCAAGCAACTTGAGGAAATTCCAGAACTTCCACCGAATATGAAAAAGGTAAATGCGAGAGGATGCACATCATTGAAAAGATTTCAATTTAATAATATAAACGATTTACCAATGCTTGAAGAGATTGACTTCTCCAATTGCCATGAAAATATGGGGGATGACCTGCAAATTCGTTTAATGAGTGAGGTACCTCTCTTACACCTATATATATACTTTTTAGTGTGTGCCTTTGTAGGTCTTATTACTAAAAATTTGTCATATCCATGTAACAGGGATATTCTACGGACCGTAAATTTGGGTGTATATTTCCAGGAAACAAGATTCCAAATTGGTTCAGCCATCGTAAAGAGGTTTCAAATACTAAATGGTGTGAGATAGTTATCAATGAGGCAGTACATTTGGATGGGGAGAATACAACATTTGCTTTCTCTACTGTTATTGGAACCGAGGGTGTGCATTCTTTTAAAATTCTTGTTGAAGTCATCAATAATGGCCAACGCATCTATTTTCACAGGTCTCATTATATATGGAATTCATCCGGCTTAGATCATGTATATTTGCATTATCCTGGTTCACAGTATTCTCAGTTAAAGATGGATAATCTTCGAGTTGTATTTAAATTTGAGGGTGAATATTCTTCATCAAGATTCTTTAAAAGTTGCGGATTTCATCTAGAACATAAATATAAAGGGAAAGGTTTAATGGATTCAACTTTCTAAGAACTTGGGACAGAGTCTTTAGCTTTGGTTATAACAAGGTTAGTGCGTCACATATTACAAGTGAATTTTGGGTGTATACATAATATTGCTTCTTACCCCTTGAAATTCGAAGCATGGTGTAGATATTAATGCTGTGAAACCAACATGGCTCATTTACAGGAATGATGATGATATAGACATTAGCTTTGTTTTGAGAAATGGTGATGGACGCTGGTGGTACAATCAAAGGGCAGGTAGTGGTTGGTAACCTTGAGTCAAAGGATTCATCCAGTCTTGTGTGTTTTCGGTATGTATGTTCTTGAATGGCATTCATGTTGAGCATTTTTATTACCGATTTTATTACCCCTTGAAATTAATATTGCTTTGCTTGAGGGACTTGTTCGTGCTTTTATAGTTTTTTTGCTTTATATTTTTGGTGACATAAATTCATCAGCAATGATAAATACTACTGAAGGACCTCCTAGGCATATTTCAGGATTTGATTTTGCTTTGGGTTTGTTCATTATGCAGGATTTGCGTAATTTCGCAGGCAAGTCACATACCGCAACTTTCACTTCAAATATCATGCTAGGGGTGTTACTCTCCATTGCCTCTCTTAATGATTCTTTTTTGTGAAGTGTTAAGTTCAAATTTTCCAAGCGATTATAAATTTATAATTGAATTTTGTGGCAAGGAATTGACTTGCGATTCTTAGATAAATGTTTAGCAACTCTAAATCCTATCGTCATAGTTTCTATCTGTCATGTAGTAAGCCATCTTAGTTAGACCCAAATTACAATTGGTAATTAATGGCTACTTCTCTGTTTTCCTGTTTTATTTATGCAAGTATTATGCTAAGGCATTTCCGGGAAATAAGAATTCAAATAACTTCAGCCATCATAAAGAGGTTTCAAATACAAATTTGTGCAAAATAGATATCAATAATCTTGTACATTTGGATTCGGAGAAGACAGGATTTGCTTTCTCTGCTGTTATTGGAACAGAGCATGTACAAGATAAGCATTATTTTCAAATTCTCATTCTTCTTCCTCCCGTGGCGGATCCAGGAGTTGATTTTACCGGGGGCGTCAATAAAATAATAAAATATAATGATAAATAATTTTTTTTCTCTTTATATATTATATTTTTATTATAATATGGTAAATACAATAATAAAAAAAAAATTATACCACAATATATGTATCACAAAAAGCATATTTATATGCTAAATTGATATATTAGTTACCATGTAGGCACTAGTACAAAAGTAAAGGAAAATACAAAATACAAAGTGCCTAAAATTGCATTCTATGTGGTCTTAGAGAAACAAAATCATTAAGTATTAAATCTGAATCGAAGCTTTCAGCAATTTCCCTTTCAATGTAGACAAGTAAATTATCTTTAAGAAATTTATCTTTCATTTTGCTACGAAGTATTGTTTTAATAATTGTTTACTTCTCATACTCTAATGATATTATAATAAAATTATTAGCATATTCCGATAGCTATTAGCCTAAAATGAATGAATAAAAAGAACAAATTTAAGATTGGTAATAATCTTCTTAAACTTGTTGATGCTTGAAAAAAATCCCAAAATACTATATAAAACGCACAAAAAAAAAAAAAAAAAAAAACAACAACAATATTGTTTTAGAATAAGATAAACAAAATGCCAAATATTGATAAATAAACATTAAATTTCTTGACTTTTTTTTTTTTTTTTTTTTTAATGTGAAACCGAAATAGTTGGAGGAGTTTTTTACTTTTTTATTTATTTATTTTTTTAAAAAAAATTTTGTTACCTGGGACAATAAACAATTCAGTCAAAAAAATATTTAAAATTTTTTTTTTTTTTTTACTAGGGGCGACCGCCCCCAGGTTGCCCCTGCTTCTCTCCGCCACTGTCTTCCTCATTAAAACCCTGCGGCTATGAGTTCAGGTTGGTACGTAGGCTCTGTTGATGATCAGGAGTTCTGGGTGCGCACATGTTGGAGGGCTTCACCAGCTTTAAATTTGGAGGAAATATAGAGTTTTCTATAATCTTCATACGTAAAAGGGGCGTAGAGACGCGGGTGTTGAGAGTCGACGAGTTGAGGTGGAGCTTCAACTGCTGCCTCCTTGGGTCCTAACACAAATGAAGCAATTGACACTCGAATGGCTGCTTCCTTGCACTGTACTCGATGCTTCACGTTACAAAACCTTCCATTGCTCCATGCCTAGCTTGAACATCAACATATATACCAACATCATAATTATTCATTTTACCATAAAAAATAATTAAATGGAAGACAACCGCCTACCTTAGCAACGTCCCCAAGGTTGACAAGGAGGGTGCCTGCGCAAGGATGAACTGCTACAAATGCACCAGACTTGTCCATCACTTCAAGCCCACCAACGTTTTCATCATCTTGAAGTATGGTTAGAAATCCGGAATCTGTGTGTATTTGTACGCCAGAGGATCCTACAGTTTTAGGGCTGAAGTTGTATTTGTTTATCCTAAACTGGCAAGCCCATCCCTTGAACAAGTCACTCACCAACCCCATACTTTTGGCCAACTTTCGCCCCAAATCAATGCCCAGCTCGTGTATTGCTTCAGCATACGCCTCTATTATCTCCCTGGAAGTAGAATCTTAAAGGAGTCAAAAAGGAGAAAGAAAACTGAAGATAGTAGATTCGAAGGGAAGAAATTAAAGAAACCTCTGTTGAGGAGAGGCATCCAACTGAGAGCAAAACGCTCGCACGGTCGCAGGGGAACCCAAATCATAGAGACCCAAGGCCTCGTAAAGAGGATTGGAATTGCTCGGTGCCACGTAGCCGCTGCCAGCAATCACATCGGTGTTGCGCTTTTTGATTTCCACGGGAAGATCAAGCAGCTCTTTCACCACTTTCTTCATCTCTGACATCAGACTTGCGGGGATCTTGTGGTTGACGAGCCTGAAACAACCCCATTCTTCTGATGCTTCTCTCAGTTTCTTGTACTGCTCTACATCTTCCATTTCCTGCATATCGATCACTGGAATACACTTCAAATTGCCGCCCTCCGCCATGTTTGCTCGCTCTTTCCCCTGTCCACTTTTACTGAACCACCGCTAATATTTCAATGAGCTAAAGCCTATAGATAGGCAGAAGAAAATGTTGGCAATGGCTGAAAGGCAAAGCCAAAGAAAAATATGAAAAAGGAAAAGAAGGAGTTTGGGACAAGTCACCTTCTCAGACAAAATTGGATTGCACATGTCGCGTGGGTGACAATGAGGACAAACTAAAGGTCATATTCCAAACAAGTCACTTCTGCTTGCTTCTTTGTGCAAGGAAGTTGCCAACAAGTTTCTTGGCCTTCTTTTTATAATGTATTTCCCTTTAATTAAGGAGCACACTAGTCTATACGAATTGTGCTTTCTGCAACTCTCTCTCAATTTTTTCTAGTAAGCACTAGTCTTGCATACATATAGGATACCTTCTTCCTGTAAAATCTTGTATTACAAAAGAAGATTTCTTGAATAATTACAAAGAGGTGCATTCACCAATATACACAGCAGGTGTACATTAATTAAATGCAAAAGAAAGAATAACGAATACAGAATATAAAATCATGTTTCCTTCGCTGTCTAACTTCCTTTTCTACTTGTTTTCCTTCTTTATATGCTGCCAGATATTTCTTTGACAAGTTTAGCCAAACTTTCCTTTTCTACAATTTATTTCCTTGGCTGTCATTGCCGTTTCTTCCATGATTATCATCATGATTCACGGCATCTACTCCACCATTTAGTGCCTTGGATGTCATTACCATTGCTGCATGATTCATGGTAGAGATACCTTGGTTAACATATCTAAAATCTCGTATTACAAAAGAAGATTTCTTGAATAATTACAAAGAGGTGCATTCACCAATATATACAGCAGGTGTACATTAATTAAATGCAAAAGAAAGAATAACGAATACAGAATATAAAATCATGTTTCTTTTGCTGTCTAACTTCCTTTTCTACTTGTTTTCCTTCTTTATATGCTGCCAGATATTTCTTTGACAAGTTTAGCCAAACTTTCATTTTCTACAATTTATTTCCTTGGCTGTCATTGCCGTTTCTTCATGATTCACGGCATCTACTCCACCATTTAGTGCCTTGGATGTCATTACCGTTGCTGCATGATTCACGGTAGAGATACCTTGGTTAACATCCCCCCTCAAGCTTATGGGGAGGGGATGAACCATAAGCTTGACACGCAAAGTGCTGAAACGAGAAGACGAGAGGCCCTTTGTGAAAATGTCAGAGGGCTGTTCATGAGTGGAGATGTAGCGGGCAACTATGTCTTTATTGAAAATTTTCTCTCGAATAAAATGATAATCCACTTTAATGTGCTTAGTCCTGGCATGATACACAGGATTAGAAGTGTGAGCTAAGGCACCAATATTATCGACCCATAAGCAAGGAGCCAAAAGAAGAGGAATATGAAGTTCCTTGAATAGCATCTTTAACCAATACATTTCAGTCGCAGTGAGTGCCATAGATCTATATTTAGCTTCAGTGCTTGATCTTGCAACAACAGGTTGTTTCTTGGCAGCCCAAGAAATTAAGCAAGGTCCCAAATAAATACCATAGCCAGTGGTGGACTTTCTATCATCAGGGCTCCTTGCCCTATCAGAATCACAGTAGCTATTAAGTTGCAGAGTACCTTTTGTGTAATACAAACCATAGTCCAATGTTCCCTTGAGATAATGTAAAACACGTTTGGCAGCAGTGAGATGGGTGGACCTAAGGGAATGTAAAAACTGACATAGCTGATTTACGCTGTAAGATATGTCTGGATGAGTCAATGTGTAGTATTGCAAAGCCCCAACTATGTGCCGGTACTCAGAAGGATCAGGTAGACTTTTGCCATCATTTCTAGACATTTTGCTACCTGTTACACAAGGTGTAGAGGCAGGCTTGGCACCGGCCATTTTTACTCTTATGAAGTAGTTCAGTGATATATATCCCTTGGTGGAGATGAAGTACATGCTTGAATTCCAAGAAAGAAGGAAAGAGGACCTAAATCCTTCATAGCAAATTCACGTTTGAGATTTGTAATAAGGCCATCAACTGCTGCAGGAGGTTACTAGTGACAATAATGTCATCTACGAACACCAAAACAAAAATACAAATAGACAGTCGATGAAAATAAAACAAAGAAGTGTCCACACTAGAGCCTGAAAAACCAAGTTCTAACAATGCTTGAGAA
>NC_081546.1:27677154-27685624 GCF_901000735.1 Corylus avellana
TTTTTTTTTTTTCTCTCTGATACTTTGAATTTTTAACTAACACTTAAATTTAACTCAAACACTTAGCTGAGAATAGGGGTGGGCAATACCCAAAGGGGAGAAGAGAAGAAGAGGGAGAGAAGAGAGGGGGAGAGACGCAGGGAGAAAGAAGAAGAAGAAGAAGAAGAAGAAGGAAGAGGAGAAAGAAGAGATGCATGCTGGAGAGACGGGAGAATGAAGAAGAAGAAAAAAAAGGAAAACCCAGAAGAGAAAGAAAAGGAACAAAGAAAGAGAAGAAAAGGGAGAGGAGAGGGGAAGCGAGAGGATCGGAAGAGAGAGAGACGCAGGAGAGAAGAAGAAGAAGACCCGCCCTGACCCGCACAATCCACACAAACCCAAATTACCTGCCTTGCCCTGCAAATCCTGAAACCCAGCGGGTGTTGTCCAATAAAACCGGGTCTCGGGTAATGATTTTAATACCCGAGGAGTGCAGGTCAAGTATGGAAAACACCCAAAAACCGACCCGCCTCGACCCGTGCCTATCCCTAGCTGAGAATGGTGTGAACCATGGCAATGCAACCATACATGATCTGAGTCGGCTAAATTACATATATTTAAATACTTATAAAAATAGATTTCTTAACTATCATAGATGACTTCAACAAGAATTTAAAAAGAATCATCATCGACCTAATGGGTAGCTCAATCAGCTGTGAACCACGCGTCTAGAAGCGGAAGTCACTAATTCGAATTCTCCCTCCCCTTACCCTTGTGTGGACATGTAAAAAAAAAAAAAAAAAAAAACCGACATCTTTACCATCGTTGATCCAATCTGAAATCTTATTTCATGGAAAAATTTTCAGTGATACAATTTACAAATCAAGGCACACATTAAACATGTGTGTCCTCATTGTCACCCACGCGACATGTGCAATCCAATTTTGTCTGAGAAGGTGACTTGTCCCAAACTCCTCCTTTTCCTTTTTCATATTTTTCTTTGGCTTTTGCCTTTCAGCCCTTGCCAACTTTTTCTTCTTCCTACCTTTAGGTTATTGATATATTAGCGGTGGTTCATTAAAAGTCGACAAGGGTAAGAGATAGCAAACATGGCGGAGGGCGGCAATTTGAAGTGTATTCCGGTGATCGATATGCAGGAAATGGAAGATCTAGAGCAGTATAAAAAATTGAGAGAAGCATCGGAAGAATGGGGTTGTTTCAGGATCGTCAACCACAAGATCCCCGCAAGTCTGATGTCAGAGATGAAGAAAGTGGTGAAAGAACTGCTTGATCTTCCCGTGGAAATCAAAAAGCGCAACACCGATGTGATTGCTGGCAGCGGCTACGTGGCACCGAGCAATTCCAATCCTCTTTACGAGGCCTTGGGGCTCTATGATTTGGGCTCCCCTGCGGCCGTGCGAGCCTTTTGCTCTCAGTTGGATGCCTCTCCTCAACAGAGGTTTCTTAAATTTCTTCCCTTCTAATCTACTATCTTCAGTTTTCTTTCTCCTTTAAGGTTCTACTTGCGCTGCTCTTATTGCCAGGGAGATAATAGAGGCGTATGCTGAAGCAATACACGAGCTGGGCATTGATTTGGGGCGAAAGTTGGCCAAAAGCATGGGGTTGGCGAGTCATGAACTGTTCAAGGGATGGGCTTGCCAGTTTAGGATAAACAAATACAACTTCAGCCCTGAAACTGTAGGATCCTCTGGCGTACAAATACACACAGATTCAGGATTTCTAACCATACTTCAAGATGATGAAAACGTTGGTGGGCTTGAAGTGATGAACAAGTCTGGTGCATTTGTAGCAGTTCATCCTTGCGCAGGCACCCTCCTTGTCAACCTTGGGGACGTTGCTAAGGTAGGCGGCTGTCTTAGCTTCCATTTAATTAATTTTTATGGTAAAATGAATAAATGTCATTAATTATGATGTTGGTATGTTGATGTTCAAGCTAGGCATGGAGCAATGGAAGGTTTTGTAACGTGAAGCATCGAGTGCAGTGCAAGGAAGCAAGCATCCGAGTGTCAATTGCTTCATTTGTGTTAGGACCCAAGGAGGCTGCAGTTGAAGCCCCACCTCAACTCGTCGACTCTCAACACCCGCGTCTCTACGCCCCTTTTACGTATGAAGATTATAGAAAACTCTATATTTCCTCCAAATTTAAAGCTGGTGAAGCTCTCCAACATGTGCGCACCCAGAACTCCTGATCATCAACAGAGCCTACGTACCAACCTGAACTCATAGCCGCAGGATTTTATTGAGGAAGAAGAATGAGAATTTGAAAATAATGCTTATCTTGTACATGCTCTGTTCCAATAACAGCAGAGAAAGCAAATCATGTCTTCTCCGAATCCAAATGTACAAGATTATTGATATCTATTTTGCACAAATTTGTATTTGAAACCTCTTTATGATGGCGGAAGCAATTTGAATTCTTATTTCCCGGAAATGCCTTAGCATAATACTTGCATAAATAAAACAGGAAAACAGAGAAGTAGCCATTACCCATTGTAATTTGGGTCTAACTAAGATGGCTTACTACATGACAGATAGAAACTATGACGATAGGATTTAGAGTTGCTAAACATTTATCTAAGAATCGCAAGTCAATTCCTTGCCACAAAATTCAATTATAAATTTATAATCGCTTGGAAAATTTGAACTTAACACTTAACAAAAAAGAATCATTAAGAGAGGCAATGGAGAGTAACACCCCTAGCATGACATTTGAAGTGAAAGTTGCGGTATTTGACTTGCCTGCGAAATTACGCAAATCCTGCATAATGAACAAACCCAAAGCAAAATCAAATCCTGAAATATGCCTAGGAGGTCCTTCAGTAGTATTTATCATTTCTGATGAATTTATGTCACCAAAAATATAAAGCAAAAAAACTATAAAAGCACAAACAAGTCCCTCAAGCAAAGCAATATTAATTTCAAGGGGTAATAAAATCGGTAATAAAAATGCTCAACATGAATGCCATTCAAGAACGTACATACCAAAAACACACAAGACTGGATGAATCCTTTGACTCAAGGTTACCAACCACTACCTGCCCTTTGATTGTACCACCAGCGTCCATCACCATTTCTCAAAACAAAGCTAATGTCTATATCATCATCATTCCTGTAAATGAGCCATGTTGGTTTCACAGCATTAATATCTACACCATGCTTCGAATTTCAAGGGGTAAGAAGCAATATTATGTATACACCCAAAATTCACTTGTAATATGTGAAGCACTAACCTTATTATAACCAAAGCTAAAGACTCTGTCCCAAGTTCTTAGAAAGTTGAATCCATTAAACCTTTCCCTTTATATTTATGTTCTAGATGAAATCCGCAACTTTTAAAGAATCTTGATGAAGAATATTCACCCTCAAATTTAAATACAACTCGAAGATTATCCATCTTTAACTGAGAATACTGTGAACCAGGATAATGCAAATATACATGATCTAAGCCGGATGAATTCCATATATAATGAGACCTGTGAAAATAGATGCGTTGGCCATTATTGATGACTTCAACAAGAATTTTAAAAGAATGCACACCCTCGGTTCCAATAACAGTAGAGAAAGCAAATGTTGTATTCTCCCCATCCAAATGTACTGCCTCATTGATAACTATCTCACACCATTTAGTATTTGAAACCTCTTTACGATGGCTGAACCAATTTGGAATCTTGTTTCCTGGAAATATACACCCAAATTTACGGTCCGTAGAATATCCCTGTTACATGGATATGACAAATTTTTAGTAATAAGACCTACAAAGGCACACACTAAAAAGTATATATATAGGTGTAAGAGAGGTACCTCACTCATTAAACGAATTTGCAGGTCATCCCCCATATTTTCATGGCAATTGGAGAAGTCAATCTCTTCAAGCATTGTTAAATCGTTTATATTATTAAATTGAAATCTTTTCAATGATGTGCATCCTCTCGCATTTACCTTTTTCATATTCGGTGGAAGTTCTGGAATTTCCTCAAGTTGCTTGCAACGGTTCAAGTAAAGTTCCTCCAATCCAACAAATCTGTGGAGCCACGTAGGAAGGCTAACAATAGCGCTACGCGATAAAGATAGAAATTTCAAACTAGAAGGGCAATCACATTGAATCGAGAAATTCGATTCTGTCACGACATTGTTTCCAAGACTCAACGATTGCAATGTCGGAGATGCCATTCTGACCCCCTCAGATGTTCTAGCTTCTTCTAAAAATATTGCCAACGACACACACCCCCTAGCATCTACTTCTACTACATTTGGTGGAAGTCTTAAAATTTCTCGAAGTTCCTCGCATCCTTTCAAGCGAAGGATCACCAAACATTGCAACTGATAAATGTTATCTGGAAGATTCATGAGGTTTGTGCAACCTTCTAGATCTAATGTTGTGATCCTACCCAAGTACCCAATGGATGATGAAGGCAGTTCTTTTATATCAGTATAATCTAGAGACAATTCCTCCAATTGTTCCAACTCACTAATCCCATCAGGAAGATTCGTAAGGTTTGTGCAACCGGATAGAAGTAATTGTTTAACTTCAACAAGGTGCCCAATGCATAAAGGTAGTTCCTCTATACCAGTATATCTAAAGTCGATGTACTCTAATTTTTTCATTTGATTCTCAATTTTAGGAAAGTTCTTAAGCCTTGAGCAACCACAAACGAAAAGAGATCCTAGAGAAGTCAAATCAATGCTGCTCGGAAAACTCGTAAGATTATAGCACTCTACAGCACTCAAAAGAACAAGATTCTTCAGGTATCCAACCGAAGGATGAACCACAACTAAATTTTTGCAACCATCAAGAATCAACTTCACTAAATGTGGGATCCTTGAAACGTCAGGGATTTTTTCAAGGAACTCACAATTAGTGAAATCCATAATTTTCATGCTTTGGAAATTCTGACAAGAAAAAAAATAAATAAATAAATTAGTTTGAACTTTGAAAGATGTAATTGAAACCAAGAAATATTAAAAACAATAATTCTACCTGAACTCCCTCAAGTTTCTTGAGTTGACTGTCATGCATTTTTAAAACTACAATGTTTGTTCCACAAAAATTGGAGGGAAAAGATTCTCCTGAATACTTAGGCCAATCAAGCAATCTTAACCCATTAGAGAGAAAATTAGGCTCTTCAGAAAAATATGCATTACGATTTATAAGTAGTCTGAGCATTTTCATATTCTCGAACGCATTGGGACTCAAGTGTATCCGGCTCGACTTAGGCAAATCTATCAATATGCCCTCAACTTCGTTTGTTCCCTACCAAGGTCCAAGACAATGTTTAGTTAAGTCTACCAGAAAAATCATAACATAAAGTTCTCCATATTTTAACGGTGGCTAGAACTATAATTATTATATTGATAAATATATTATTCTGTAAAAAGAAACAAGCTTATACTCCATATGTTTGTCTTCGTATATTCGTATATTCATTCTTTTATTTTATTTTTTCATAATGACTACTTTGTTTTTATTATTGGAATGTCCTAAAGTGACTCATCATCACATTCTCAAAACTAATTTATATTTTATATATACATATATTACCATTATTTGTTCATAAAACTGTGCACATCTTTAAAATAATAAAAGTAGTTACCATTGATGATTTATTTATTCTTCTTAATTAAAAGCATTCCATTTAATATTCAGCTCTTTTGTAATATTATTCCTCAAATTTCTTTTATTAGTTATTGCAAAATAAATAAATAAATTATTCAAAGTGGCTTCGTATTTGGTAAGAGAAGTGTTTTGGTTTCTAAAAAAAATAAAAAAAGTTTTGGATTTTGAAAATAAGTTTGAAAAAGGGTAAAATTTGAGAAATGTTTTTAAAAAACCAAAAATTGAGAAATATTTATACAAGATAAAATAAATATTAAAAAAGTTGAAAATTATAGTGGCTGCAGCAAGCACCGCGGTGTTTATCTGGCAGCTTGGCGGCAATCGCGAGGTCGCCAAGTGCTTCGGGTGGCCACCACCATCATGCTGCAGCAACACTAACCCAACTTTTTTAAAAGACTTTTACTGTCTTTTGTTGCTCTACATGAAATCGATCAACACCCTTACACTTGAAACAATTGTGCATAAACAATTTACTGTTTTTAAAAATCTGATTGTTTTGAAAACATTTTCTTTATTAAACTTTTTGCATTTCCAAAAATTGTATTTATACTTTTTTTTTTTAAGAAAAAAAAAACTTAATTATAATCTTTAAAATTTCTAATTGGATTTTTTTTTTTTTTTTTTTCTCAAGGGGGATTAACCTCACAATGCTCACATGTTCTCCTTCAATTATGAGTGTCACTATTTTTATGTGATTATTCAACCCTTGAAGTCACATTAACATCTACATTCATGCAAAATTGTTATTTTGTAAAATCTCAAACAAAATATTATTTTGTAAAATCTAAATAGAGGTCGAGATAAATTTACTATCATGTTATTTGAAAACAAATTTACAAATGAGTTTACAAAAACACAGCCAATTAAATAGTCAGACTCTATTGTAATTATTGTAATTTTTATTTGGTTTTGAAATTAAATTCATTCCAATTATTTGATTATTTTCTGTAACATATTTGTATCCACATACACATATTTGCATGTGACATTTCATTTTTCTAGTAGCTCAACTTATGAAAATGAAACAAATCTAAAATCAAAAGGGATTTTTAATATAACTCTTACCGTATTTTCCTGTAGAACATGATTAACATCTTCATGAAACCACAGTCTACTACGCTTTCCAGGTTCTTTAGGTGATTCTTGTCGAACAATTTCTCTACCCATTTCTTGTAGCAAGTCATGCATCTCCAATGTTCTGTAAGACTGAGTTGAACTGAACCAATACTCATACCATATGAGAGACTTACACTCAAGCATTGATAAACCACTATATGGAAATAAACCACACCCTTCTAGTATACTAGTGACATGATCTGATTCTTGTCCTTTGAAAAAACAAGCAATATCAAGGAAAATAGCCTTCACAGTTTCATCTAGCCCATCGTAACTTATTTTAAGTATTTCTTGAATTGTTTTATTAGGAATTTTTTTATACTTATCCAATGTATTTATCCATTCATACGAACTTTTACCAGATAATTCCGAACCCAGCACTTCTAAAGCCAATGGTAGGCCCCCAGCATAACTCAGTACATGTTTTGTGAGTTTAACAAAATCGTTGTAAGGTTTCTCACTGCCGAAAGCATGCCAACTAAAGAGTTGAAGAGCTTCATTATCATTCAACACATTCACTTGGTATATTGAATCAACCCCATGTGCAATAAGTAAATGTGCATCTCTTGTTGCTATGATGATTCTACTTCCTAAACCAAACCAATCACGTTTTCCAGCTAGCTTTTCTAAATGGTCCAACTTATCCACATCGTCAAGTACTAGAAGTACTCTTAAACTGCGAAGCCTCTGCTTTATCAAAGTAATTCCATGATCAACGTTGTCAACTATTAGACTTGAACCTCCTAAGATCTTAGAAAGAAGTTTTTTTTGCAAATTTATCAGACCGCCTATTTTGTTGGAAGTTTCTCTAATGTCTCCAAGAAAACAACTACATTCAAACTGAAAAGCAATCGAGTTGTAGATAGCTTTGACGATAGTTGTCTTACCAATTCCACCAATTCCGAAGATCCCGACCATGCATGTAGTGTCATTCTTCTGATCTATAGCTAAAAGCGAATTTACATCTTGTACACGGGACTCTATTCCAACGGGATATTTGGCAACTTCAAAAGATGCCTTTTTTACTAATATGGAATTTACCCATTTAATGATTTCGCAAATAAATTCAGGTTCATTCCTACAAATACAAAAAGATAACAAGACATCTAATGAGTTACTTTCATATAAAAAGAATAGAAATTATGTAGTAAACATGCTAGATCTACTATAAAGAAAAGTTAGTGGTACAAACCTATATATACCACAACAAATGGAAAGTTCATTTTCAATTATTAGGTCATGAATAAGTTATTTAAGCAAATTATACCATCTAAAACTAAATAATCGGTAGAGTTTAATTAAATCTTGAACAAAAATTATTTAAAAGATTAATAACATGTAGAGATCTTTAAATGTAAGATATATAGTTGATGCATACTTCACATGCATGAAAGCAGGTGTACAAGTATAATGATGTGCTTTTTTTGTTTCTATGAATATATAAGGCTGTAAAATAATTAGAAGAAAACAAAATATAGAATAATCTAGAAGGAAGGCGCAAGAGTGATGAGAAATACATGTTATCCAAATGCTTTCCGGACAAATTTGTTGCTTCTATTAGGGCTATCTTCCACATCTGTATCTTCATTTCATCATTTTTGAACCTCTCTTCATGTTTGACAAATGCTTCTCCAACAGTATTAGTTTGATTCCGTATATCCGATGGATTTACGTTGTAAAACAAGGGTAGAACATGTGTTCCCATTCTTTTTCTACACTCGAGGATCTTTATTAGCTCGTCCA
>NC_081546.1:27685724-27694983 GCF_901000735.1 Corylus avellana
AAGATGCAATACGTTATTGTGGAGGATTGCCACTAGCTTTAGCAGTGCTAGGCTCTGCTCTAAAAGGTAGAGACATACTTTATTGGAAATGCAAATTGAATGAGTACAGAAGAATTCCCAACAGTGATATCCAAAAAATACTTAGAATAAGTTTTAATGGATTGAATGAAAATGCGAAAAATATTTTCCTTGACATAGCTTGTTTCTTCAATAGAGAGGATGTAAAATTTGTTCGAAAAATGCTAGATAGTTGTGGTTTCCACTCAAATAGTGGTATTGATGAGTTAAAGGATAAGTGTCTCATAACTGAGAAAAGGGAACCCTCCAAGTGTCGGAGTTCGTTCACAATACATGACTTGCTGCAAGAAATGGGTAGAGAAATTGTTAGACAAGAATCATCCAAAGAACCAGGCGAACGTAGTAGGTTATGGTTTCATGAAGATGTTCGTCATGTCCTAGAAGAAAATACGGTAAGAATTTTGTTAAAAAATACCTTTTAATTTTACATTTTTTTTCTTTATTATTAGTTAAGCTACTAGAAAAATATTGAGCTTTCTTTTTCTTGTTTCTTTGGATATGTAGGTGAATACATATATGTTCCAGAAAAGAATCCAATAAGTAGAGTGAATTTAATTTCAAAACTAAATTAAAATTATACCATAATTGCAATGGAGTACAATTGTTTAATTGGCAGTGTTTTCGTAAAACCATTTGTAAAATTGTTTCCAAATAACTAGATAGTTAATTTATCACGACCTCTCTTGATCATGAGATTTTGCAAATAACAATTTTCTTGAAGTTAGGTGTTTATGGGACGTCAAGGGTTGGATATTCATGTGAGGTTAATCCCTCCTTGAGATGTTTTTTTATTTTTATTTTAATTCCAGTAAGAAATTGTAAAGATTATAATGAACTTTTTTAATAGTTTAAATATAAGTTTTGGAAAATATATATATTTTTTTAATAAAAACACATTTTTCAAAACAAACCATAAAATATTTTGCAAAAAATAAAATAAATATTTTTAGAAAACGTTCTACACCTTTGTAAAATACAAAAACGCATGCTCACGTACATTTTGAGTGTGGAGGCTGGTCTTATTATTTATGACTAAAAAAAGAATTGAGACCCACCCCCGGCGTGCGACTCGCACCTCCCCCTTCAGTGAATGGAAGAAGGTCAACATTCAAAAGTTTTTTTTTTTTTTTTTTTTTTTGTTTTGAAAACTCTTTTTCATTTTTGGGTTTTATAATATTTTTCATTATGAATGAATAAATTTCTATTTGTGGACAATATATAGATACAATATTTCTCAATTTTTATTGTGTTAAAAACTCTTTTAAAAAATCTAAATTCAAAACACAACTTTTGAAAACTTTACTAAACATGCCCTTTATTACTATCTGTTTGGTAAAATTTTCGAAAACGTTTTCCATTCTAAAACACTGGCAGTGGTGCGGTGGCCACCATGCTGCTAGATAAACACCACGGTGGTAGCCTGCCACCGTGGAGCAACATTTTTAAAATAAATTACTCATTTTGAAAATCTAAAAAAAAAAGGCAATATACAAAGACAAAGCAGATGGATTATAAGCTTCTTTCTTTTTACCAAGTGATAAATGCATATATCTATGTACTTATAGAAATAGAAATAAATTTTATCAAGATTAAAGTTATAGTTCTAGTAAGTGTTAAACTATGGAGAACTTTATGCTATGATTTTGTGGATACACTTAACTATACATTGTCTTGTCAGGGAACAAACAAAGTTGAGGGCATATTGTTAAATTTGCCTAAACCAGACCTGATACACTTGAGTCCCAAAGCCTTTAAGAAGATGAAAGGGCTCAGACTATTTATAAGTCGTAACGCACACTTTTCTGAAGAGCCTAATTTTCTCTCTAGTGAGTTAAGAATAATAGATTGGGTTGAATATCCCGGAGAATCTTTTCCATCCAGTTTTCGTGGAAAGAACCTTGTGATTTTAAGAATGGCTCATAGTCGCATCAAGATATTGGAGGGAGTTCAGGTAAAATTTTTATTTTAATATTTGTATTTTTAAATTTTGTTGTAAACTTCTTTCAAAGTTCAAAATAATTTTTTTTTTTTTTTTTCTTGACAGCATTTCCAAAACTTGACAACTATGCATTTCTTTCATTGTAAATTCCTTGAAAAAATCCTTGATGTTTCAAGGATCCCAAATTTAGAGTCGTTGAAACTTAATTATTGCAAAAATTTAGTTGATGTTCATAAATCTGTTGGATTCCTTGATAAGCTCGTTGAGCTGATCATTAACTCTTGCTCTAATCTTAGAAGTTTCCCGAAAAGGTTCAAGTTGAGATCTCTAAAATGTCTCATACTTGCTCGTTGTTCAATGCTTAAGAACTTTCCTGAAATTGAGTGTCGAATGGAATGTTTAGAGCATATCTACTGTTATGATATTGGTATAGAAGAACTGCCTTCATCAGTTGGCTACCTTGTTGGAGTTCAAAAATCAGGTCACCTCAAGTTTATGAATCTTCCAGGTAGCATTTATCAACTGAAACATTTAGGGAAACATTCTCTCTATGATGATTTTAGTTTAGAAGAACCCCCTTCGTCCATTGGGTACTTGGATGGGATAAAGGAATATTGCACAAATCTTACGATTTTTTCATCCCCAAATTTCTTAAGGGCACTTGGTTGTGGCTCCACGTTGTACCATTTAAATCTATCCGGGTGTGGTATTGTTACCCTTCCTCGATGTATCGAAAGTTTTGTTGGATTGAAGTCCCTTTATTTGAATAAATGCATGCAACTTCGAGAAATTCTAGGACTTCCACCAAATGTAGAAAATGTGCATGCTTGCGCGTGCTTGTCATTGGAAGTATTTTTAGAAGGAAGTAGAAGATCTCAATTGTTTAATACGAAGGATCCACCAGAGCTTGTGGGGGTTGGAACAGAAATTCCAGCACAACAATCATTGAGAGAGCTAGATTTATCAGGTAGCGCTATTGTTAGCCTTCCTATATGGTTCAACGGATTTGTTCAATTAAAGAATCTTTACTTAGATGGTTGCAAGCAACTTCGAGAAATTCTAGGACTTCCACCAAATGTAATAAAATTGTCTACTTTGAATTGCTTGTCAATGGAAGTATTTTTAGGAGAAGCTAGAAGATCTCAATTGTTTAATACATGTGTCCCAACAAATCCTTTGCGGGTTGGAACGGTATCTTCGGCAGTGCAACCATTGGAACAAAAGTTTCAACTTGAATGCCCTTTCAACAGTTTGAAACATCTAAATCTAAGTGATAGTGCTATTATTAGCCTTCCTACATTGTTGAACAGCTTTGTTCGATTGAAATGCCTTAAGTTGGAACGTTGCAAGCAACTTCGAGAAGTTTCAGAGCTTCCACAAAATATAAGATATGTATATTTGGGTGGATGCACGTCATTGGAAAGACTTCCATTTAATAATATATACAATTTACCAAAGCTTTTGTGGATTGACTTCTCCGATTGCCCTGAACAAATAGGGGATGCTGTACAAAATCATTTATTCAGTGAGGTATCTCTCTCCCTCTCTCTCTCTCTCATATATGTACATCTTAGTGTGTGTCTTGATTTGTAGGTTGTATCACTGAAAATTTGTCATATCCGTGTAACAGGGACATCCTAAGCTCCATCGATTTCATTGTATATATCCGGGAAATAGGATTCCAGATTACTTCAGCTATTGTAAAGAGGTTTCAAATAATCATTTGTGTGAAATAGATACCGGGCCTCTACATTTTGATTCATTGAATACAACATTTGCTTTCTTTGCTGTTATTGGAACGACGAATGATGGACAAGATGCACGTCTTTTTGAGATTGTTGTTGAAGTCTTCAATAATGGTCCGCAAATCCATTTTGAATATACCTCCAAGTCAGATCATGTATGTTTAAATTACGAAGATTCATACCATCGTCAGCTTAAGACGGATAATCTTCGAGTTAAATTTAAATTCAAGTATCCTTCAATACCGGTGTTCTTTAAAAGTTGTGGATTCCATATAGAACCAAGATATAAAGGGAAAGCGACATGTTTAACGGGTGGTGTTCAACTTTCTAAGAGACATCATGATGATGATGATGCTGGCAGCTTGGAATCCAATAATTGGTACCCACAAAAAAGGAGGCATTCTTCGCTCCAGAAACACAAAAAAATCTGCATTCTTCACTCCAGAGAATTTGATAGTTGCTGAGATCTGAGAATGAAATGATATCGAATGTAAATAATCTCAAGCAAACTTTAAAAGGTAAGACATGAAATGCTTCTCAACACCCTTGTGGTGGACTCTACCAACATGGCAAACTCGTCCTTCGTTGTATCAAGCCCATAATTACAGGCACCAGCTTGTGTACTCTGACTTTTGCTAAGGAGTTTCAGATGCAGAGGATATGCCTCTTGGTGAATCGCAATTATATCAATCAAATCACCCCCAGAACTTGGGTTATAATAATGTAAGTGCTTCACATATTACAAGTGAATTGTGGGTGTACACATAATATTGCTTCTTACCCCTTGAAATTCAAAGCATGGTGTAGAAATTAATATTGTAAAACCAATATGGCTCATTTACAGGAATGATGATGATTGATGAATGGTGGGGGCTGGTTGGCAACCTTGGCCAGGTCAAAGGATTCAACCAGTCGTGTTTTGGTATGCATGTTCTTGAATGCCATTGATGTTGATTGTGGCGGTGTGGGTTTGCATGGGTTTCATTGTAGCTTCTTGCCTAGTTTTTTTTTTGTTCTTTTCTTTTCTTTATATATATATATGAAAAATTCTAAACTGATAAATATCACAATTTTATGCGGAATTAACAGATATATATCAAAACAAACATTCACCAAAATATGAACAATCACACACAAAGATTTTGGTGACGAAGAGGAAACCTTTTAGAAAACGTTCTAAAAGTAAAACCTCTCCGGGGCAGCCAAACCCAGGAAATCACTATCAAAAGATTATCCAGATATTACAGACACTAGGAACACTTACAACCCTTTGCAAGACCTTGACTCTGTAAGATCGACAAGCCTCCAACTTGTCTCCTCGCTCACAATCTTCTTCAACGTGATTCTCCTTTATCGGACCCTTCCGATAGACTTCAATTAAGCACACGATCAATACTAACAAAAATCCTCTAAGAGGAATCAATTTGGCTCACAACAAAATAATCAGTCTAGCACAGCCTCACACGAACTCTCTGGGGGTGAAAATCCGTGCCTCTCTCTTCTATAATGATGTATATATACCCCCGACAAAACCCTAGACCTAACCCACTTAAAAACACGTTTTTGGGCCTAAAACTTACGGGGGGTCCGGACCCGTTAATGGGCGGTCCGGACACGGCTTTGCGGAGCAAGATTTTGGTTTCTGGAAATGAGGTCCGGACCCGGGGAATTGGGGTCCGGACCCGGCCTGTCTAGTCTTCATCAACAGCTCCGATCGATGGGCGTTTGTGGTCCGATTGAGCTGAAATTTTGCAGGGACGTTCATAACACATGAATCTAAATTATGAACGGTGGAGATTGGATTCTGAGCATTCTATATCAGTGTTTGAGCTCGTGAACAGTAGCCTCTGCATTTTGGAACTGAATTAAGCCAACACAAGAACTAACAAACTCCCCCTTTGGCAATTCAGTGACAAAACCAAAATGCCGAGCCAATCCCATCATCTCCCCATATTTACTCCCCCTTTTTGTCACAGAATGA
Organism: Corylus avellana; assembly: GCF_901000735.1. Classification (NCBI taxonomy): domain Eukaryota; kingdom Viridiplantae; phylum Streptophyta; class Magnoliopsida; order Fagales; family Betulaceae; genus Corylus; species Corylus avellana. The sequence continues at coordinate 27,691,468 of NC_081546.1, forward strand.
CAAAAGGTCTTCATGTTTCCTGAAACACTTCACAAAATACATCAAGGCATATGTGGAACAAGAAGACATAAATAAAACTCATGATAAAAAAAAATGACGTAGAATGCGTGATTATAAAGAAACATCAGCAAAACTCTCCCTCAATGTATGACTCAATTAACAACAGGAAACTGGAAATGCAAAGCATGTTTCTCTCCCTTAAAAGTTAAATGAACACACATGATAACACATCAATGACTCATGTATTGCACAATGAATATCCAAACATGCTCCAAATATGCAAAATATACATGAGACTAAAAATGGCAAGAAACTCATATTGCTTAACCCAAGCAAAGAAAAATGTTCCATTCATCCCATGCTTGTGTGGTGTGTGGGTAAGCCATCCAAAGAGAAAAAATTTTCACTTACAAAATGAGGAGAAAGTTTCACCACCATGAGGTTTTGACAAGTATATCAAATCAAAAGTCAAACCTTATCATACTAGGGCCTAGCCACTCTCATCCTATACAATTCTCTTTGTAAAATATTTTGCACAAGTTTGACACAGTGAAATAAATTCCTTTTGGAATATGATCTTTTGATTTTATTTGTTTCACTATTTTGTTTATTTTTCTCTTTGAGAAAGTATCCTTAAACTTTTGGTGCTTATCACAACAGAGAAAGCAGGAATTTTTAAGCCCTAGGTTCAACTAGCATATGGTCAATTTGAAAAATATGACTAGTCAAAAACCTTATATGGCTACCTAACAGACCTCACAAATAAAGTGAAACAAAACCTCAATTTAAGCTTAACTGTGCACAAGAAATAAAGCATAGGCAAAAAGTACCACATAAGCTCAGGCTTTAGGTAACCACAAAAACAAGTTCATTGACACAAATTTTCATCTCATGCATATTAAGAACATTCCAAGACGTAAGGAATTAAATTCATAAAAAGCAACATGAGAAATTAATGAACTATCTAGGTGCATAAGACAAAATAAAGAAAAGAAAGAAAAAAAAACAACCAAAGTAAAATATTTTTTGTCTTTTTGTTATTTTTCACAAAAGAAATGCACACAAACAAAATACAATTTCAAAACAAAATAAAACAAAAATGCAATGAAAAACGAAAAACAACATGCTCTAGGATATGCAAAGATATGCATGAAAAACAATCCTAGACATGTGGGTGACTCACCTAACATAAGGTGAGATCATCACCACTCCCCCTCAAGGGGTGAATGGTATCATCCTTCCTAACCCAAACTTGAGAAATCTTAGGTCTAGACTTATGACTTTGCTTAAACTTATCTAGCCTAGATAGCACTTCTCTCATCATTATGACCAAACCCTCACTTTCTTTCCTAGAATAGGAATTTTTATTTATATGCACATGAGGTTTCAAATTAAAACAGTGAGGTCGAATGTGACCCACTTTGCCACAGTGATGACATGTAGGGACAAACCTTTGTGAAGGTAATTTCCTAGGAGGATGCACGACTCTAGGTGTAGGGCAAGATGCTTGAGGCTCAATGTAGATTTTCTTACCTTTATTACCTTGAGGAGTCGGAGCAACTACTTGCTTTTCTTCACTTGAAGATTCTTCTACTTTCACTGGTTTAACAAAAGCAGTCTTTGAAGTAGAAGCACGGTTAGAAGACAAAGAAGCAGTTTTATCAAATCCTAAGCCAGATCTGTCGCTAGATTGCTTTTGAATATGCAACATTTTATCAAGCTTTTCACTAGAGAATTTACTCAAGTGATTTCTAGATGCAATCAGATCATTTTGAAGGGATTTATTTTTAGCAATTAACACATGATTTTCAGATTTGAGAGTATTGCAAACAACATGTGAATCACTCAAAGATTTCAACAAATTATCCATTTCAAGCTCAAGATTCTTAAAATCCTTAACAATTTTCAAGTTAGTATTTCTAAGCATAGAAAACTTTTCCATTAAATTGTTAAAGGAGTTTTGAAGATCATTAACCCTATTTGATTCATTATCAGGGGCAAACTGAACATCTGATTGATTAGAATCATCAGAATCATAAGATGCACCAAAAGCCATATAATTAGGAGTCTCTTCCTCATCAGTGTCACTCAATGTAATATTGAAAGCTTTTTGACCTTTTGGCTTATTACTCTTGAGGTTAGCACAATCCTTTTGCACATGACCATAGCCAGAACACTCATAACATTTTGGACCACGTGGGTCTCTTTCATTTCTACCCTGAGTACTCTCTTTTTGTTTTCCAAATTTCTTGGAAATTCTATGTTCATTCTTAAAATACCTTCTAGCTATCAATGCAAGTTCCTCATCATCTGGTGAATCCTCATCAGATAACTCATCAGAGTTCTTCCTAAGAGTTCTAAGGGCAATATCCTTATTTTTCCTAAGTTGAGGCAAGGAAAACTCATAAGTTTGAAGAGCACCAACTAACTCTTCTATCCTCAAGGTATTAAGATCAGTGCATGACTCAATAGCAGTTACCTTCATTCTGAATCTTTCAGGGAGGGATCTCATAACTTTTCTAATAAGCTTAGTGTCAGAAACTTTCTTTCCTAGATTTATCATGGAATTTCTAATTTCACTAAGTTTACCAAAAAATTCATTGAATGTCTCATCCTCTAACATTTTAATATCCTCAAACTGAGAAACTAACATTTGAAGTTTTGAAGCTTTAACAAGATTAGTTCCTTCATACGTAGTTTCTAGGATCTCCCATGCATCCTTGGCACTATCACAATTTGAAATTCTGGAGAACTCAGTTTGTGAAATTGCCAAGCATAGAGCATTCATAGCTTTGTCATTCGCCATACGAGTTTGGTTTTCAACATTAGACCATTCAGCTGTCGGCTTATCTGGAGCTTTAAATCCAGATTCAATGACATGCCAAACATCTATAGATTTTAAGAAAAATCTCATACGGGATTTCCAATAGCCATAATTTGATCCATCAAAATTAGGCACAGTGTTAAGGGTTTGAGACATCTTAAACAAGAAACAAAGATCACACTCAGGAATTTAATCCTTCACGGAGTGAACCCGCTTTGATACCAATTGAAAAATTCTAAACTGATAAACATCACAATTTTATGCGGAATTAACAGATATATATCAAAACAAACATTCACCAAAATATGAACAATCACACACAAAGATTTTGGTGACGAAGAGGAAACCTTTTAGAAAACGTTCTAAAAGTAAAACCTCTCCGGGGCAGCCAAACCCAGGAAATCACTATCAAAAGATTATCCAGATATTACAGACACTAGGAACACTTACAACCCTTTGCAAGACCTTGACTCTGTAAGATCGACAAGCCTCCAACTTGTCTCCTCGCTCACAATCTTCTTCAACGTGATTCTCCTTTATCGGACCCTTCCGATAGACTTCAATTAAGCACACGATCAATACTAACAAAAATCCTCTAAGAAGAATCAATTTGGCTCACAACAAAATAATCACTCAAGCACAGCCTCACACGAACTCTCTGGGGGTGAAAATTCGTGCCTCTCTCTTCTATA
>NC_081546.1:27695083-27701749 GCF_901000735.1 Corylus avellana
GTAAGGTGGGACCATGACTTTCTGTGGGTGTAGTGGGAGATGAATTGGGAGTGTCTGCATGACTTTTAGTAGGGGAAACAATAGCAGGGTGACGTGTAGAACTAGCTAGGAGGTAACATGTGATCATGAGAAGTCTCATTAGATGCAGGAGATAAAGGTAAATTAAAATGTAAGGAAGGATGTTACCTGCCAGGACAACTGGTAATTTAACAATGTGTAACTCTTTTTATTATTTCAAAGATAAGCCCCGTTTATATATATATATATATATATATATATATTATATTGAAAATTTTGAGAATATGATGATCAGTCACTCTAGGACATTCCAATAATAAAAATAAATTACTCATTTTGAAAATCTCAAAAAAGAAAGAAAAAGAAGCAAGATACAAAGACAAAGCAGATGGATTATAAGCTTCCTTCTTTTTACAAAGCAATAAATGCATATATCTATATATTTATATAAAATAGATATAAATTTTATCAAGACAAGAATTATAGTTCTACCAAGTGTTAAAATGTGGAGGACTTTATGTTATGATTTTGTTGGTACACTTAACTATACATTGTCTTGCAATCTATATTGATAGATTTCTCTGATCCAAACCTTATAGTACACGTGAATCCTAAAACCTTCAAGAAGATGAAAAGGCTCAGATTGTTTATAAGCCGTAATGCACGCTTTTCTGAAGAGCTTAATATTCACTATAATGAATTAAGAGTGATAGATTGGGCTGAATATTCCGGAGAATCTTTTCCATCCAATTTTCGTAGAAAGAACCTTGCGATTTTAAGAATGGCTCATAGTCGCATCAAGATATTGAAAGGAGTTCTGGTAAAATTTTTATTTTTAAATTTTGTTGTAAACTTCTTTCAAAGTTCAAACTAATTTATTTTCTTTTTTTCTTGACAGCATTTCTAAAACTTGACAACTATGAATTTCTATGTCTGTAAATTCGTTGAAAAAATCCCTGTTTCAAGGATCCCAAATTTAGAGTCGTTGAAACTTGTTGGTTGCAAAAATCTAGTTGAGGTTCATAAATCTGTTGGATTCCTTGATCAGCTCGTTGAGCTAATCATTACATCATGCTCTAATCTTAGAAGTTTTCCGACAAGCTTCAAGTTGAGATCTTTAAAATATCTCAAATTTTTTGGTTGTTCATTGTTCAATGTTTAAGAACTTTCTTGAAATTGAGTGTCGAATGGAATGTTTAGAGATTATCTACTGTTATGATACTAGTATAGAAGAACTGCCTTCATCGATTGGCTACCTTGTTGGACTTAAAAAATTATGTCTAAACCAATCCCAAAACTTTATGAATCTTCCAGATAGCATTTATCAACTGCAACATTTAGGGGAACTTTCTCTCCATGATTGTTATAGTTTAAAAGAACTCCCTTCGTCCATTGGGTACTTGGATAGGATAAAGGAATGTTGCACAAGTCTTACGATTTTTTCATACCCAAATTTCTTAAGGGCACTTGATTGTGGCTCGACGTTGTACCATTTAAATCTATCCGGGAGTGGTATTGTTACCCTTCCTTGATGTATCGAAAGTTTTGTTGGATTGAAGTCCCTTTATTTGCATGAATGCAAGCAACTTCGAGAAATTCAAGGACTTCCAGCAAATGTAGAAGAGGTGAGAGCTAGAATGTGCGTGTCATTGGAAATATTTTTAGAAGGAAGTAGAAGGTCTCAATTGTTTAATACGGAGTATCCACCAGAGCTTGTGGGGGGTTTGGAATAGAAATTCCAGCACAACAATCATTGAGAGAGCTAGATTTATCAGGTAGCGCTATTGTTAGTCTTCCTATATGGTTCAACGGATTTGTTCAATTAAAGAATCTTTACTTAGATGATTGCAAGCAACTTAGAGAAATTTTAGGACTTCCATCAAATGTAATAAAACTGTCTACTTTGAATTGCTTGTCATTGGAAGTATTTTTAGGAGAAGCTAGAAGATCTCAATTGGTTAATACATGTGTCCCACCAAATCCTTTGCGGGTTGGAACAGTATCTTCGGCAGTGCAACCATTGGAACAAAAGTTTCCACTTGAATGCCCTTTCAACAGTCTGAAACATCTAAATCTAAGTGATAGTGCTATTATTAGCCTTCCTACATTGAACAGCTTTGTTCGATTGAAATGCCTTAAGTTGGAACGTTGGAAGCAACTTCGAGAAGTTTTAGAGCTTCCGCAAAATATAAGATGTGTATATTTGGGTGGATGCACGTCATTGGAAAGACTTCCATTTAATAATATATACAATTTACCAAAGCTTTGGTGGATTGACTTCTCCGATTGCCCTGAACAAATAGGGAATGCTGTACAAAATCATTTATTCAGTGAGGTATCTTCTCTCATATATTTACATCTTATTGTGTGTCTTGATTTGTAGGTTGTATCACTGAAAATTTGTCATATCCGTGTAACAGGGACATCCTAAACTCCATTGATTTCATTGTATATATCCGAGAAATAGGATTCCAGATTGCTTCAGCTATTGTAAAGAGGTTTCAAATACTCATTTGTGTGAAATAGATACCGGGCCTCTACATTTTGATTCAGTGAATACAACATTTGCTTTCTTTGCTGTTATTGGAATGACGGATGATAGAAAAGATGCACGTCTTTTTGAGATTGGTGTTGAAGTCATCAGTAATGGTCAGCAAATCCATTTTGATTTCTATACGGAGATAAATCAGTCAGCCAAGTCAGACCGTGTATGGTTAAATTACGAAGGTTTATACCATCCTCAGCTAAAGACGGATAATCTTTGAGTTATATTTGAATTCAAGTATCCTTCAATATCAGTGTTCTTTAAAAGTTGTGGATTCCATATAGAACCATGATATGAAGGGAAAGCGAGATGTTTAATGGATGGTGTTCAACTTTCTAAGAGACACCATGATGATGATGATGCTGGCAACTTGGAATCCAATTGGTACCCACAAAAAAAGAGGCATTCTTCGCTCCAGAAAATTTGATAGCTGCTGAGATCTGAGAATGAAATGATATACCAAATGTAAATAATCTCAAGCAAACTTTAAAAGGTAAGACATGAAATGCTTCTCAACACCCTTGTGGTGGACTCTACCAACATGGCAAACTCGTCCTTCATTGTGTCAATCCCATAATTACAGGCACCAGCTTGTGTACTCTAACTTTTGCTAAGGAGTTTCAGATGCAGATGATATGCCTCTTGGTGAATCGCAATTACATCAATCAAATCAGCCCCAGAACTTGGGTTATAATAATGTAAGTGCTTCATATATTACAAGTGAATTTTGGGTGTACACATAATATTGCTTCTTACCCCTTGAAATTCAAAGCATGGTGTAGAAATTAATATTGTAAAACCAATATGGCTCATTTTCAGGAATGATGATGATTGATGAATGGTGGGGGCTGGTTGGCAACCTTGGCCAGGTCAAAGGATTCAACCAGTCGTGTGTTTTGGTATGAATGTTCTTGAATGCCATTGATGTTGATTGTGGCGGTGTGGGTTTGCATGGGTTTCATTGCAGCTTCTTGCCTAGTGTTTTTTTTTTTTTTTTTTTTTTTTCTTAAAAAAAAAAAAAAAAATTTCAATAAGCTAACTTTGCAACAAATAAGAAGCTACCCTTCCTTAGGTGGTCTGTCTTATTAATTGGTTTCTTGCTCTTAGCAATGTTGGTTTCACAACCTGCCTCATCCACTTGAGCATTTTTATTACCCTCTGAAATTAATATTGCTTTATTTGAGGGACTAGTTCCTGCTTTTATAGTTTTTGTGGCATAATTTAGGATTTCATTTTGCTTTGGGTTTGTGCATTCTGCAGGATTTGCGTAATGTGGCAGGCTGTTCACATGTTGCAAATTTCATGCTAGTGGTGTTACTCTCCATATCTGCCCCTAATAATTATTTTTTGTTAACTGTTTAAAGTAAAATTTTCCAGGTGATTGTAATTGAATTTTATGGCAAAAAACTGCTTGCGATTCTTAGTTAAATGTTTAGCAACTCTAAATCCTATGCTCATACTTTCTTTCCGTCATTGAGTATGCCACCTTAATGAGACTCAAATTACAATTAGTAGTGGCTACTTCTCTGTTTTCTTGTTTTATTTGTGTTAGTATTATGCAATTTTGTAGTCATGGCCATGCTCTTTTGTAAGATTGGAATTGACAAAATTCAAAGATTTGGTCATTCATGAAATTTTGCTTAATCAGTTCTTGGATGAAAATTTAGTTTTTGAGGCCTTCTAGCTTAGGGATAAAGTTTAGATGAACATAAACTTCGCTAAAATTATTCTTTTACTTCAAGGTTTAGTTAAATTTTTCACATATTTGCCTTTTCCTGTCTTTATTTCATTCTTTTTCTCCATTTTTTCTTAAAATCAAGCAACAACTTGAAAGAGAAAATCAGTTATTCTAACATAAAAGCTTCATCATAGTGTCACTATGAACTAATTGATAAAGGATCCTAGTATGATATCTATTGGTAATTGGTGTGTGTGTGTGTGTTTTTTTTTTCTTTTTCTTTTTCTTTTTGATTGATAAGTAAATACATGGTTGATGAATTTTGGTATCATGATCTCACTTTGTATCCTATTCTTAATGGGAAAGGAAGTGCTATTCCTTAGAATCATGATCTTCATGTTGCTACACGTCCTTGGAGATTACCTTTTAGTGTAAAACTTAACAATTTAGAATTAGCAGGTTTTCTATTCATTTTTAGAGTGAAAAATTTGTTTATTCTATCATTTTGCAGGATATAATGGATCCTTAGATCAGTTGGATGATCATTATAATCTTCATGTAGATGGTTCTCAGACAGTATGTTCTCATCCATAGACTTTGTGGAAATTTCTAATGAATCTGATGTATATCCTGCAAATGTTTACATACAAATGTGGCATTACTAATTGAAATTGGTGACTGTTACATTCTGCATAGGAGGTTGCTCGAGGTCGAGGGTATGCAATCTGACAATGGTTCACTGGTCTATTGCCTGCCTAGCTATAACCCATCTGCTTCTGGGACTCTTGTGGGTCAACAACAATACTTTCCTTCCTCAGGATATGTTCAGCAACATGTCTCCTGTGGATCAGAAGCTTTTCTATTCATTTTTAGAGGGAAAATTTTGTTTACTCTGTCTGCTATGGATCAGAAAATGTGCCTTGTTATTTATGGATGCAACACTTGCTGGGGATGTTCCATATGCAACCACTGCAGGTTTCGTAAATACACAATGTGCTTCAAGTTGGACTATTTTTCCAAGTCAAACGGCTTAAACTCTATGAAAATAAATGGCAACACTGCTAATAAATTTTTCAAAGTCTATTCCTCATACAACACCTATCACTATCAGAACACTGAACAAGATGCTTCATTAAAAGTTCATAGTAATTTTGAAGTTTCATGGTATTTGTGTGTGTGTATTGCATTACTGCTCTACCTATGTGATTCGTTGGGGGCCCCATTTCTTTAAATCGTTTACTCCCTTATTAGTTGCAGTTAGGGAATTCTATTGTGTTTCGACTTGCCATACGTCTGCTGTTAGTCATCAAAGATTCTTTTCTGTTTGTTGAGAGGAAATACTTTGAAATTCAAAGTATGGTGTAGAAATTAATATTGTGAAACCAATCGTGTGTTTTGGTATGAATGTTCTTGAAAGGCATTGATGTTGATAGTGGCAGCGTGGGTTTGCATGGGTTTCATTGGTGGCAATGATTTTAGATGGTGGCAATGACTCAAATACTAAGAACTTCTGTTATAGAGGAAAAGAAAAATGCATAAGAGAGTCATCTATTCTATGAGGTATTTTCGTAATCAAATATTGGATCAACAATTAAGGACTTTAGAGATTCTTTTAATGCATAGTCGCCAGCAAACAATTTATCAACCGCATTTTATGCATTAAAAGAATGCGAAGCAGCAGATATCAAAGTTCCACTTGTCCGAAATTTTGGTATATGATTGATGATATCACTATCTACCTAGCTAGACACTATAAATTGTGACCACAAAATCCACTAGACACTATAAATTGCATGTTAAACCCTTCCAACAGCTAGAATATGTTCATATTTTCTTTAACATCACATTTGCTACGATAGGCTCAATCGACCTAGCTACGTATATAGGACCAACTGGGGCATTGGTCTAGTCTTTTATCGAGGCTCTCAAGTTTTTGTATAGAAATGTGTTGAAAACGAAGAAATAGCTGGTCTTTTGCCTTCATATCATGTCAAACGATGCTACTAAGTAAATTAATTTCGTCGCCTATATATATATATTTCCACTTAAGTCTGTAACAAAATTAATAAATAAATCATTTTTATTTTGATATGACAAAGGAGATTGTGTTTGGGTGCTTTTCATTGTACAAAAACCCCTTATGGACTATGGAGGACTAGAATGATGAGCAAGCCCTAATAGTTAGCTTTTAGTACAATTTTCTATAAAGCCGGCCCAGTGCATTGTTGAGCTCCAAAGGATTGAGCCGGCCTCAAACTTTGGGCTAGCTCCATATGTAGTTTTGCCGAATATATAGAGCTCCTTCTCACTCTCCTAAGTTTTGTTGCAATATTTTTCTTTTCTTTTATTAGTCAATTTGAGAAGCGACCAAGGGAAAAACTATTTTTTGGGGAGGGATGACTTGGGATGACTTGGCAAAAATATA
>NC_081546.1:27701769-27742174 GCF_901000735.1 Corylus avellana
AAAGAGTAATGATCTACACTACGCGGCGTGCGTGAACAGTAACGCACGCCGCTGACGTGGTTGCTGACGTGGCACATGCCACGTCGTAGCCTCTGGTGTTTTTTTTTTTTAAAAAAAAATATCAAAACAGAGCCACGGCTTCGACAGCATTTCCCCCCACCCAAAAAATTTCCCCCCAAAACCCATTTTCCCTCCACCTCCACCCAACTTCTCTCTCCACCGGCGCCGGCGCCGGCTCCGGTGTCCCACTGAAACCGGCGAAGTCGTCTGCTCTCCCCCACCGTCGACCGACCCCTTTCCTTTCTCCATTTTTCCTCTCCAACCCCTTTTCTCCACCTTGCGTCCTCTCCTCTCCCCACCGTCACCGCCGCCGACAACCACCTCCACTGCCCTCCATCAGCTCCGGCCGGAACCCATTTAAATTTCTTTGTTGGGTACGTTTTGGAGGAAGGGAGCTTTTATCCATTTGATGACTGAAGTTCACGACTGTTTTCTGACCAATAAAATGTTATTTGTGCTGCAGGAATAAGGGGATATTTTTTGTACCCATTGATTTAAAGAGGCTTCTGTCCGATCAAGGTCCTTTCGACGTTGCTTTGCATAAGGTTAGTGATGATTTCTTTTGGAACTCCGCTTGTTGTTTAACTTTGTGAAGTTTCTTTGATTGTTGAGCTTTTCTTGTAGTTTTGTTGGTTGTCTATGGTGTTTTGACTATAAGCTGGTGACCAGTCTATTGCTTTGCCTTTTTTCTTTTAATGTGGATAATACTTATTTAGTGCTCAAGTAAATGTCTCACAAGCCTTATGTTCCTTCCAGTTGTCAGGAACGGACTGGTGCGAGGTTATTGAGGTTCGTCCATCTATACCCATCGATACTGATATTTTAAATTATTTTAAATTGGGGCATCGTATCAGGAATTGAACCTGTGATACTGCAGTTTCTTGATATACAGCTTTTGGTATGATGTAAATAGATGCGGCTGTTCATGCTGGAGATTATCAACTCGAGGGTGACTGGTTGAAAACCAGAACTTTTGACCCTTAAAGCTTATTTTTGTCTGCTATAAATTGCAGAATTCTCTCTTCTCTTCATGAATCATGATCATATAGTTGAGTCAGTGCCCATGGATCCAAGAGGATTTTACTTTTTAGTGGTCAATCTAGATAAATTATTAAGGCATTGGTTAGCTTGGTTGCAAAGCTTTTCTTACATTTCTGAAGTTAATAAGGTTATTCTTGACTTATCTGGACTTAGATGTTTTGTAAATGTAATTTTTTTGGTCATAATATTCGTTTTTCCAGTCAATTAAATGTGCAATTTGAATATTTTGACTTAGTAAGCAAGATAGCTAACTCAATCCTCGAAGTTCCTATACGCAATAATTAAAATTTCACAAAGTAAAAATTGAGTAAACATGGCTCAGCGGCTGCTGAAATGTGTTGTTCATTAAATTGACATGTCTACTAAAGGATATCTTGACACTCTTTCTATTTCCTTGCTTTACCTTAATAGTCTAATGGAATTATATGATATTTAATAGTAGGCTTACATGCATAACATGTACTTGTCTTGGCTTTAGTATTACAGAGAATAATGTTAGAATTTCATGCTTGATTTTATGCGTATGCATCTTTATGTATTCACGTTTCTTGGTGATTGAGTTGTTGAAGATAGATTTGATTTTATTACGTATCTATTTTTTTAAAAGAACAAAAAAAAAAAAAAAAAAAAAAAGCCACAAGCTGTTTCGGGTTTGCCTTATCCTTTTCAAGCAGTGTGTTTCATTATTCAATCCAAGGAGAAGTTATCTGCAATTGGTCAATAGTATAATCAAGTCACTCGTGGTATAACTATCTCATATGCCCCCGTCTGTCCTTTTTCCAAAGATTCTGGCATTCTATCTAGAGGAACTTTCTGAGGTCTGAGGTTTATGATCTTATAGGATGGTCCATTGTGATAACCTTCTGTCTGATCTGCTGTCTGGATTGAGTTTAGGGGAACCTCTTAACCTAGAAGGGTTTTCTTTCTATTCGTAAGAAAATGCTTTTCTTTTTCTTCTCTGTTTTGAAAAGAAAAAAAAATGATAATGTGGACTTTCTATTGGTGTGATTTGGTATTGCCTTGGCTCTTGCTGTATCAGTCAATTTCTAGATTTGAATATAGTTGAATAGGTGAACCGTGTGGAAGATTTTCTACCCATATGGCGATCACCCTTGCTTGATAAAATTAGCCATACTGTTACTGGAATTATTATGAATGGTCTATTCATAAAAATAAATGTGGTTGACAGTTTAGTTTTGCTAGACACCCTTGACAACTCAAATCAGACACAACCTCATCTTAGAAGCTGTAGGTTTGTGACGCTGTGCTTAGTTCCAATGCTGATTCTCTGCATTTGGTTTCTTTATGTTGTTCAAGTGTGTTATGTTTTTTGGTAAGCCAAATGCAAAAACTCATGTAGACACAAGTTGGGATTATTTATGTGCTTACTGTCGTACTTGTATAGAAGAGGACAAGCCGTTTGATTCTTACACATGCAAGATAAAGTTACTACTTTACCAAATTACCATTTTCTGTATTCATTTCCATATGGACAATTTGTATGATTTCAAAAAAGAACGGTAATAGGGGAAATCTGTATAATGGTGCATACTATTTTTAGAAAAAAAATGAACTCATTTGGGGATATCCCAAAAGAGTACGAAGGACTTGCAAAATAGGTTGGAGGGGGTAAAGCATTATTGTGGATTGTACTGAAACAAGAACTAAAAAATTGTAATGTTAATTATTTTCGAGATTTCTTGCTATGGTTATCATAGAAGTTGAAAATTAATAAAAAATATTTATATTCCAACTATCCTTTTAGTGAAGGTTAAAAACACAGGAATCTTGCATTGCATTGCCTTGCAGTATCTTGATTATTGTTTGAAGAGTCGTAATTATTCTAATTTGGGCTAATCTGTGCTTACAATGTGTTTTAGATATTACGTGGTTGCTAGGGAAATCATTGGCTTCTCCTCTCTTGACCTTTGGTTCTGCAACACCCTTCTGCTTTTCCGCTGTGAGTACCAAACTACCAATTCATGCATACCTCTTTTGAATAGGTGAAGCTGAAATGAATTCAACTATGGCCTCTTTAGCCTATATAAGAAGCTGATCCTACTTCAAAATGTAATCAATTTAGTAGATTGGAATCATTGCCATGTGTCATATATGTGCATGAGGAACAAAAGCTTTGAATCATATGTAATTTGGTTTAGGCGTTGAGTCACCTATGCCAAAATGTGCATGGCTTTAAGCTTTGGTTAGTCTTGGCTGCTTTCAACCATATATAATTTGGTATAGGCATTTAGTCATATGCAACCTTTATTTTAATGATTCATGAAAAGTCTGCAGCTTTAAGAACTGAAAATCAAGGAGAAAACAATTGTTGTGAGCTAATGCTTTTTGTGCAAGCATGATGGAGAGCTAGTTGGTCATCTGCTTTGCATTATTTGGTAGCCTGGCAGAGGTGGTCTGTGATGTGCTGGTTTATCACCAAATCTGGAACTTCTAGTTTGTGCTTGATACTTTGATGTGCTGGTTTATTCAGAGTGGTTTTACTTTTGAAGAGTTGTTCTAAAGAAATTTTTTTCGTCGTTAAAAAAAAAATATATATGCATCTAGTTTATTTTCTACTTATTTTGATTGTGGTGATTTTATCTTTATTAATTATATGGCTTAATAATTGGTTTGGTAGTCTTGATTGTTAAACTTGGGGTCAGAATCATATTTTTCAATTTGATTATATTTCTTGCTTATGAAATCTTAAAATTTGATCAGCAATTTCTCATTACAGGCTGACCTTGCCACTGCTAAGCCAAATATCGTGCTGTTCAATGTTAACTTCTCTAATGGTCTTCCACAAGATGTGCTCAGAGGAGCTAGGTCCACCAATTTCTCTCCTAAGAAATGGGCAATACATGCACTCGATGTTGGGTTCGGTTTTAGCTGTCTACTAGTTTATATGCTTTTCTCTGTGTACAAAAGAGATCATCTTACTATATTGAAGCTAATGTTGAAGTTGACTTGATTTTTAAGTCCAAATGTATTCAATGAGAATATGTCAGTATTAGCTCATTTGATCTAAAGATTCTTTCTTTTTTCAGTCTGTATCAGTTCAAAGTTCTTGGAAAATTGAATGTTCAACTATTAGGGTATTTTATTTTATGACTACATTCCATTTCTTTATTTATGTACTATAACACCATGGTTATTTTATTCAACATTCTTTTATTTCTAACAAAAGTTATTACTTTTTCCTTATAGAATAACAATTCCACGTAACAAATGCACTCCAATTACTTGGTGGATATTAATTCAATTTAATAAGATACTTGGGGATGTTAAAAAAGCAATTTGATAAAACCAAATTCATTTCGAGCATGCAGTCTCAAGTCTGCTATGAAAATGAGATTTAAGATGATCAAGAGTTGAGAGCTCTATTAAAGCAATCAGAATTAGCCCCGCAAAACTCCACCACATGAAGGCACCAAATTAGAAAAAAAAAAAAAAAAAAAAAAAAAAAAACGTCCAATCCAACCCCCCAACAAATGTTTTATTGCTCCCTCATATTATATCAAGTTACCAAACGACTTCCCATTCTTCATGTTGCCTATCCACTTCCTGCAACAAAAAACCAAAACTTCATTTATTTATTCATGTTCTCATGGCTCCAAATGAATGTGAAAAATTCATAAACCAACGGAAAGAACAGCATAAAGGTGATTTCAAATTTTATAAGCCATGTACAAAAAAAAAAAAAAAAAATGGGGAAGAATAGACTCCTCCCCATATGCTCACCTTTTAGCAATAATAAGATTCATAAATCATAATGGGAGATGCTCCCTACTAATAAATGACATTGTGACAAAACGATTCATGCTTCTTTTAAGTATGCAAGGCGTTGCACATTAAAAACCACCAAGATGAGGAAACAAGCATCTATCTCCCAATGTTTCAGCACTACCCATACCATTTTTTTTAACCACTACCAATCTAGTAGAAAATATAAGATGGTTTAGGTCAAAGTAATTCGCCAAAGAGATTATTTCACAGTTTTTATCTTTCATCAGATACAGAAGGGGGGGAAACAAATCAGAAACTGAAGTATAAACAACATTCTAGCGCATAGAATGAAACTAGTAAAATGTTTACTTACAAGCATGCTTAAAGTTTTGCTCTAAGGTTCGCCGCAACAGCATCAATGAAGTCCTCAGTATTCAGATAGTGTTCCCTAGCAAAGCTATACCACGCATGACAGTATATCACAAACATGAAAATAGTAATAATGTTAAATAGAACGTCTACCAACTCTACACATGCTTACTTAGGTCCACGGATAATAAATGCAAGATCCTTGGTCATCTTTCCAGATTCCACAGCTCCAATACAAGCTGCTTCTAGTTTCTCAGTGAAATCCAAGAGTCTAGGATTCTCATTCAGCTTTGCCCTGTCAACCAAAACAGAGTTAGATACTCAAGCAAAATATGTTTCCTCTAATTATGAAGTTTAAAATATACATAATATGTCAAGAACCTAGTGTTGAGCCCAACTCCGCAGATCAACAAAACCATACCTGTGTGCAAGCCCTCGTGACCAAGCAAAGATTTTGAGGCTATGCTGTTTGTGCTGGTTTCACCTCCTTTCTGATGAACCCTATAATGCCGTGTAACAGTTCCATGGGCAGCTTCCGCTTCTATGGTCTTTCCATCTGGACAAACCTGAAACAAATCCATACTTCCAGCAAGTCAAAACTACACACATAAAGGAACAAAAAAGGTAAGAGAAAGATGGAATCATCTTTTGACCCCAATGCCTTATCTAGTGTGCTTCTACGACCTATATTTTTGTATTCACCCCAATGCTTATGCTCCTTCACTCCCAAACGCTCAAAATACAAAAACACCTCCGGACCAAGAGTAATAGTATATATGTCAGAATTTTGTAATCCATCATATATACGCCCTTCAACAAGGCCTTATGGCATTTACATCTTACCACCTAATGTTGAAATTGTGCATTTTTCTCAAATTAAAAGTTCATTATTTTTGCAGATTTACATGGTATGATGGTATGACAAGTAAACAATGTTGATCGTATCATGGATATATCTAGAATATAATTGCAGCTAAAAATGGGAACATTTGCAGAATACTAAGCTAATGCAAGAGATCCAATATGCCACCCATAATTTTTGTTTACACAAGGAACTGTTAAACAAAAAATGCACCAGTACAGATGTCATCAATCCAAGAGATCCAAACCCTGTAAGCACACATTTCAAAAGAAAGCAGTGAATTCCCAGATACAACATTCAACTCACAACATTAAGCAGTTATAATATGTCTAAGGTCAAGGTTACAGAATACAGAAAGTCTATCTATATTGACTCCTTAAAAGTCACTAGCAGTTTGTTACACACAAACTTGGGCTAAAAAATCACTCTGGACATCACCATCATAGTTCTTGCTTGCCCATACATAACCTCCATCGCTCTTGATAGCATAAGCCACCATATCACCAATGAGACGGTGTTCATACCTTCCAATTCAATCATATAACTAACTTAATAAACAAAAGGGTGGCCTGCGTAAACCATCACTTTAAAGCAAAAACTAACAGAATGCTCACCATACGCTAGCAACCTCAAACTTTGATTTCCAGTTGGCCTCGTAAACTTCTTGAAATATGTCCTTGAATCTTCATTGAATGAATTCATAAGATCAAACATACATTGATGGAACAAGAGGCCAGGAACATGGGTTTAACAAAATTCCCACGGATTAAAATGTAAAAGAATTATATTAAATTTCTCTAATGAGAAAAATAAAAATAATATTAAGTTAAAAATAGAGTAAAAAGTAACAAGCTGACAAAGTCACATACCTTCCATCATACTTCTTAAGAATGGTATTCTTTGTGCTAAGATAAAGTGGCCACTTTTTCTCATAGGCAGATTTACAAAGAATGATTTTGAGCATCCAAAGCAAGCTACAATGATTATAACCCAGATTTACAAATAGCACAAAATCATTGTCTATTTCCCAGCCTAGGAAAAAATGGTAATATTTGCATCTCTCTCTCAAGGCATGTTCATTAACAATTTCTCAATATGGGATAAAAAGGGGCACATAGGCTTGTTCCCTCACTCACTCCTAGCCCACGATTAGGCATTAATCTAAAACACTTTGGAAACACCTGATATGATTGCTCCATGATTGTAAAGATGATGCCACTGAAAGTTAGACCAATCATTGATCTCCTCATGCAATATCTAAGCATATATTTGAACTAAAGTAATATAAAAAATAAAAAAAAATAAAAAAATCTTCCTTTTTCTTTTCTTTTTTTTTTTTTTTTCTTTCAAATTATCTTTTTTTGATAAATAAGTTGAATTGAAGAATTCGGTCATTGGTGAATGCCCTCACCTAACAGTTAACGAAAAAAATCAGTTTGTTTTTTTTTACCTAAATAAACCATCCATACCACCGCAATACCGCTAAAACCAAGAAGTGAATCATCTCTAACTGTCATACCTTGGACAAAATTCAAGGATTTGTAGCCCCTCCAATGTAGTTCAAAAGCAGAACCCTTCCAGCTGGTGCTCGATTGGGGAAAAATGATGAGCTATATATAGTTCCTGCAACACCAAAGAAAATCCACAGGCTGAATTTGGCAAGAAATTTTCAAAGCATCCTTAACAGAATATTAGTTCTTACTATCAAACTTTTGACTGTTACAACGAATTTCAAATTGCAGAAACTTTAAAAACCTACACAAATATTTTGATTTTCGATAAAGTCACTGAACAAGCCTTTTCTTTTCCTTCAATTTCTCAGCAACCAAACAAGAAATGCACTAAAGACCAGTCACCACGAGACATCAATTTGTAATAACCCAACCCAAGCATCTCTGCAAAACCTCATATCTTCAAGAACCCATACAGAAAATCACAACAAGGAAAGAAAGAGTGAGAGAGAATTACCTCATACCACATCCTTTGTTTCGTAATCCCTTCCTTTTTTGCAAAGACGTACAGAAACTCGTGTTAGAGAGAAGAGAGACGAGAGAAAGAGAGAAAGGCGTGAGAGAGGGAGAGAAGAGAGACAAGAGAGAAAGGCGTGAGAGAGAAGAGAGATAAGAGAGAAAGAGAGAAAGGCGTGAGAATGGGTTTGGGGAAAATTTTGGGGGGAAATGAAATGTGTGGTAGGAGGGAATGGTTTTGGGGAAAACACGGCGCCGGCGCCGGTGCCGGTGGAGAGAGAATCTGGGTGGAGGGAGAATGGGGTGGAGGGAAAATGGGTTTGGGGGAAAATTTTTTGGGGTGGGGGGAAGACGATCGTGTTTTGTTTTGATTTTTTCTTTTTTTTTTTTTTTGTAGGTTACGACGTGGCCTGTGCCACGTCAGCGGCGTGCGTTACTGTTCACGCACGCCGCGTAACCTGTATCATTACTCAAACAAAACACAACAAATCTCTTGTTTAGTATAAAGTGTCGATCTTATTGAGTAATGAAGATGATAGATAGTGTTATATAGAGAGACAGAACCATAAACTTTTGAAGGGGCTATAACCTGATTTTATGAGACTGTAACACATTTTTTTTTTTAAAAAAAAAAATATATTACATAGGATTGTGATACATCATTTAAAGAGTAAATTTTAGAGAATTTTTTTGAGAAGTGTATCATTTCTCTTTTCAAAAACATTTTCAAATGTTGCATAACATCTCTAAAAAATTTAACTCCTAATAATTTTATCATTTTTCTATAAATATTATTTGTGATTCAGTCCACTGGGATTCAGATTTTTAGGATCTAAAATCAAAATCCATTCTAATCTCTCTCAAATTTAAAAACTTGACCTAAAACCAGTGCTAATTATTTTTTAGAACCCCATTTTAATTATCACCTGCACATTTCAGTACTTCTAGCATCACGGATACGTTCTCCAATAAATAATGTTACATATGTAACATTACTAACATACATCACATGTCACATTACATGACCTTTTTAACTCCCAAAAAAACAACAGACACAATTTATTGTCACAAAAATAAAAGGAAACATATATAAATAAACAAGGTAAAAATGTGTGACACCGAAGCATATTTCCCAATAAAGAATCCCCGATACAAAGCAAATCTAACTTCATTGTTAACGTGTCATCCTCTGCCAAAGAAGCTCTCTCTGTGTGTTTGCTCTTGTGGCAAGCTCTCAACTGCTTCAACTTCTCCTCTCTCTACGGATCTGATTCGTCCGTCCCGGAAAGGGTTTCAGCGAATCTCTGTCAATTTTCTCTAGGAAATAGTGCTCTTGCAACTTCGTACATGGCTTTTTCCGGAGATTCTTCGTCTTCATCAATTCCTAGATGGGATGTATTCTTGAGTTTTAGAGGTAAGGATACTCGTAAAAATTTTACTGCCCATCTGTACGCAGCTTTGCGTCGAGAGGGAATCCACACCTTCATGGACGACAAGCTTAGAACTGGAGAGGAAATTTCACCAGCACTCGTCAAAGCAATTGAAGAGTCTGAGATTTCAATTATTGTACTCTCTAAAAACTATACATCATCCCGATGGTGCCTGGACGAGTTAATGAAGATTCTCGAGTGTAGAAAAACAAGGAGGCAAAAGGTTTTACCGTTGTTCTACGACGTAGATCCGTCGTGTTAGTTCTTGTGTTGGCTTAATTCAGTTCCAAAATGTAGAGGTTACTGTTTACAGACTCAAACACTGATATAGAATGCTCAGAATCTAATCTCGACCGTTCATAATGTAGATTCATGTGTTATGAACGTCTCTGCAAAATTTCAGCTCAATCGGACCACAAACGCCCATCGATCGGAGCTGTTGATCAAGACTGGACAGGCCGGGTCCGGACCGCAATTCCCCGAGTCCGGACCGAAATTCCAGAAACTAAAATTTTGCTCCGCAAAGCCGTGTCCGGACAGCCCATTAACATGTCCGGACACCCCGTAAGTTTGAGGCCCAAAAACGTGATTTTAAGTGGTTTAAGTCTAGGGTTTTGTCGGGGGTATATATACATCATTATAGAAGATAGAAGTACGAATTTTCACCCCCCAGAGAGTTCGTCGGAGGCTGTGCTAAGAGAGATCATATGTGGTGAGCGTTAAATTGAATCTCTTAGAGTTTTAGTTATTCCTTTGATAAATCTACGGTTAAGAAGTCTATCGGAAGGGTCCGGTAAAGGAGAATCACGTTGAAGAAGATTGTGAGTAAGGAGACGAGTTGTAGGCTTGTCGATCTTACAGAGCCAAGGTCTTGCAAAGGGTTGTGAGTGTTCCTAGTGTCTGTAATCTCTGGATAATCTTTTGATAGTGATTTCCTGGGTTTGGCTGCCCCGGAGAGGTTTTACTTTTAGATCGGTTTCTAAAAAGTTTCCTCTTCGTAACCAAAATATTTGTGTCTGCCTCTTTATTGCTTTATATATTTTGGGTGATTGAATTGTTTATTGCTTCATAGTATTAATTCCGCATAAATTGTGATAAACAAGTTTTTGGAGTCGACATAGCGTTTTTCAATTGGTATCAAAGCGGGTTCACTCTGTTTGGATTAAATTCTTGAGTGAGATCTGTTGACTCCTGTTTGCTATGAATACTTCTCAAGGGGAATATGATCTTATAAACTCCTTCAATAATTTGTTGGAAAAATTCACTCTTTTGAGACATCAATACACAAATTGTTTGGGGGAGTTTCAAGATCTTAAACATGTGAATGAATCTATTGTTACTAAATTGTCTGAATCACATGCTATAATTGATTCTTTAAAATCTGAAAATTCTGTTTTAGGTTCTAAAGTTGATTTGTTAGAGAATAAATTAAAAGAGTCAGAAACTCAATTGGAAAAATTCTCTAGCAATTCCCTTGAGAATATGTTATATACTCAGAATTCTGATTGTGATAAATCTGAGTTAAGTTTTGATTGTCATGTTGCTTCGTCTTCTAACAATGATTCTAGTTCCGAGATAATATTTGTTAAATCAGAAAAAGTAGAAGACTCTTTAGTTAAAAGAAAAACAGCAGCTGCCTCGACCTCACAAGGTAAGGAAGTTAAGAAAATTCATATTGAACCTTGTGTATCTTACCCCAAGTATAGAGTCGTCCATCCTCCTAGGAATCTATCTCCTAAAAGGTTTATCCCTACTTGTCATCATTGTGGAAAAGTTGGTCACATTCGACCCAACTGTTTTAAATTGAAACCTCATATGCATAAAAATAAAAATTCTGTTTCTAAGAAAAAACCTTTGGGGTTATGCACAATGATGATGGGAGGTTTGTCTAGATTAGACAAGATTGAAAATGTTCACGTCTCTACACCTTCTTTCAAGAAGGTTTGGGTTAGGAAGGATTATACCATTCACCCATTGAGGGGGAGTGGTAGTGATCTCACCTAAAGTTAGGTGAGTCAATAACATGCCTAAGATTGATTGTTTTGTTTATTTTTGAATATCCTATAACGTGTTATTTTTCTTTGCTTTGCATTTTTTTTTTTTTTTTACTTTATTGTTTATGCACTGCATTATTTTTGTTGTTACACTTTTTGTATGAAGAGTGTATACATGGTTGTTTTGAGATTCATGTTTTGAGGCATATTCATAAAGGATTTTTCAAGAAATTCATATATCATGATCTTTGAAAAGCTTATAGATGAGATGTTGTGTGCGGACCACAAAGATTTTTGTCTACTTGCTAATCAAATATTCAGGAATGTGTAATGTCTTGTGAAGACCTAGAAGTAGTTATTAAACCAAATCATTATTTTGTAGTGGGACTTATAAGATGTGATGAAAGTTTAATGCTAAAGGACATTCATGTCTTGCCTGTTGTAATCTCAATTCAAGCATGTTGTTTTGTTTTGCATTGCATTTTTGTTTGTTTTGCATTTGTTTTTCATTTGTGTGCATTTCTTTTATGAAAAATTTCAAAAAGACAAAAATATGTTACTTTAATTGTTTTTTTTTTTTTTTTTTTTCTTTTGTCTTATGCACCTAGATAGTCCATTGATTTCTATTGTTGCTTTTTATGGATTTAATTCCTTGCGTCTTGGAATGTTCTTAATATGCATGAGATGAAAATTTGTGTCAATGGACTTGTTTTTGTGGTTACCTAAAGCCTGAGCTTATGTGGTACATTTTGCCTATGCTTTATCCCTTGTGCACATTTAAGCTTAAATTGAGGTTTTGTTTCACTTTATTTGTGAGGTCTGTTAGGTAATCATATGAGGTTTTTGACTAGTCATATTCTTCAAATTGACCATATGCTAGTTGAACCTAGGGCTTAAAAATTCCTGCTTTCTCTTTTGTGATAAACACCAACAGTTTAAGGACACTTTCTCAAAGAGAAAAATAAACAAAATAGTGAAACAAATAAAATCAAAAAATCATATTCCAAAGGAATTTATTTCACTGTGTCAAACTTGTGCAAAATGTTTTACAAAGAGAAATGTATAGGATGAGAGTGGCTAGGCCCTAGTATGATAAGGTTTGACTTTTGATTTGATATACTTGTCAAAACCTCATGGTGGTGAAACTTTCTCCTCATTTTGTAAGTTGAAATTTTTTTTTTTGGATGGCTTACCCACACACCACACAAGCATGGGTTGAATGGAACATTTTCTTGGCTTGGGTTAAGCAATATGAGTTTTTAGCCATTTCTAGTCTCATGTATGTTTTGCATATTTGGAGCATGTTTGGGATATTCATTGTGCAATACATGAGTCATTGATGTGTTATCATTTGTGTTCATTTGACTTTTGAAGGGGAGAAACATGTTTTGCATTTTTTAGCTTCTTGTTGATTATTGAGTCATATGTTGAGGGGGAGTTTTTGGTGATGTGTGTTCATGATCTTACATTCTACGTCATTCTTTTGTGATCATGAGTTTTATTTTTGTATTCCTGTTCCACATATGCCTTGATATATTTTGTGAGGTGTTTCAGGAAATATGAAGACCTTTTGTCATTCTGTGACAAAAAGGGGGAGTAAATATGGGGAAATGATGGGATTGGCTCGGCATTTTGGTTTTGTCACTGAATTGCCAAAGGGGGAGTTTGTTAGTTCTTGTGTTGGCTTAATTCAGTTCCAAAATGTAGAGGCTACTGTTTACAGACTCAAACACTGATATAGAATGCTCAGAATCCAATCTCGACCGTTCATAATGTAGATTCATGTGTTATGAACGTCCCTGCAAAATTTTAGCTCAATCGAACCACAAACGCCCATCGATCGGAGCTGTTGATCAAGACTGGACAGGCCGGGTCCGGACCACAATTCCCCGGGTCCGGACTGCAATTCCAGAAACTAAAATTTTGCTCCGCAAAGCCGTGTCCGGACAGCCCATTAACATGTCCGGACCCCCCGTAAGTTTTAGGCCCAAAAATGTGTTTTTAAGTGGGTTAGGTCTAGGGTTTTGTCGGGGGTATATATACATCATTATAGAAGAGAGAGGCAAGAATTTTCACCCCCAAAGAGTTCGTCGGAGCTGTGCTAAGAGAGATCATATGTGGTGAGCGTTTAATTGAATCTCTTAGAGTTTTAGTTATTCCTTTGATAAATCTACGGTTGAAAAGTCTATCGGAATGGTCCGGTAAAGGAGAATCACGTTGAAGAAGATTGTGAGCAAGGAGACGAGTTGTAGGCTTGTCGATCTTACAGAGCCAAGGTCTTGCAAAGGGTTGTAAGTGTTCCTAGTGTCTGTAATCTCTGGATAATCTTTTGATAGTGATTTCCTGGGTTTGGCTGCCCCGGAGAGGTTTTACTTTTAGATTGGTTTCTAAAAAGTTTTCTCTTCGTAACCAAAATATTTGTGTCTGCCTCTTTATTGCTTTATATATTTTGGGTGATTGAATTGTTTATTGCTTCATAGTATTAATTCTGCATAAATTGTGATAAACAAGTTTTTGGAGTCGACATAGCGTTTTTCACGTCGGAATTACGACATCAAACCAATGTGTTGGAAAAGCATTAGCTAAACTTGAAAAAAGGTTCAAGGATGATGCAATGAAGGTGCAAAGGTGGAAGACAGTCCTAAAAGAAGTGGCCGATTTGTCCGGAAGTCCTTTGGGAAAGAGGTATTTTTAACCACTCTTGTGACTTTCCTTCTAGATTATTCTAGATTGTTTTCTAGATTGTTTTTCTTCTGATAAGGGGAGGACTTGTAGTCAGTAGGAGGATTGGGCTTTTGGAAGGGGAGATTATACTACCATTGTCATTGCTTATGGAGAAAAAAGAAAAGAAAAAAAATTCATTGTAACTAGATCATATATATTCCTATTCTTTATAATTCATTAGATGTCTTATTATGTTCTTGTATTCGTAGGAATGAAGCTGAATTTATACGAGAAATCATTGGATGGGTGAATTCGATATTAGTGAAAAAGACATGCTTCCAAGTTGCCGAGTATCCGGTTGGAATAAAGTCCCGTCTACGAGATTTGAAGTCTCTTTTAGACGTGGTGATGAATGACAGTAGATGCATGGTGGAGATCTTCGGAATTGGTGGATTGGTAAGACAACTATCGCCAAAGCCATCTACAACTCAATGACTTCTCAATTCAAAGGTAGTTGTTTTCTTGAAGACATTAGAGAAACTTCCGGCCAAATGGGCCTGATCCATTTGCAAAATAAACTTCTTTCAAAGATCCTAGGAGACTCAAGTTTAAGGGTTGAGACTCTTGATCAAGGAATTACGTTGATAAAAGGGAGGCTTTGCATTTTAAGGGTACTGTTAGTTCTTGATGATGTAGATCAGTTGGTCCAATTAGAAAAGCTAGCTGGAAAATGTGATTGGTTTGGTTCAGGAAGTAGACTCATCATAACAACAAGAAATAAATATTTACTTAATACACATGGAGTTGATTCAACATACCAAGTGAATGAGTTGGATGAAAATGAAGCTCTTAAACTCTTTTGTCGGCATACTTTCAAAAGTGATGAACCTAACGATGGTTTTGTGGAACTCACACAATATGCAATAAGGTATTGTGGAGGATTGCCACTCGCTTTAACAGTTCTAGGCTCGACTCTGAAAGGTAGAGATGTACTTTATTGGGAAAGTTAATTGTTCAAGGACAAAAGAATTCCTAATAAAAAAATTCAAGAAATACTTAGAATAAGTTATGATGGGTTCGAAGACACTGAGAAGGATGCTTTCCTTGACATTGCATGTTTCTTCAAAGGAATGGATGTAGACTGTGTCACAAAAATACTAGATAGTTGTGTCATCGAAGAGCTAAAGGATAAGTGTCTCACAACTCAGTCTTACAAATCATTGGAGATGCATGACTTGCTGCAAGAAATGGGTAGAGAAATTGTTCGACAAGAATCATCCAAAGAACCTGGCAAGCGTAGTAGATTGTGGCTTCATGAAGATGTTTGTCATGTCTTAGAAGGGAATACGGTAAGAATTATGTTAAAAACCCCCTTCTAATTTTAGATTTGTTTCTTTTTCATAAGTTAAGCTACTTGAAAAGTATTGATTCTTTTTTTGGCATAAAAAGTTGCATGCAAATATATGCATGTGGATCCATATATGTTACAAAAAAGAATCAAATGAATCAAATAAGTAGCATGAAATTATTTTCAAAACCAAATTAAAATTACACTATAATTACAATAAAGTCAGACTGTTTAATTGGCTATGTTTTCGTAAAA
Source organism: Corylus avellana (assembly GCF_901000735.1). NCBI lineage: Eukaryota > Viridiplantae > Streptophyta > Magnoliopsida > Fagales > Betulaceae > Corylus > Corylus avellana. The sequence goes on from NC_081546.1 coordinate 27,717,486, forward strand.
TTGTTTGTGAAATTGTTTTTAAATAACAAGATAGTTAATTTATCATGACCTCTCTTTAGGAGAGAGTTTTTTAAGAGTTTTTGAAAATTAATTTTAAGAGTGTGATGATTGGCCACTTTAGGATATTCCAATAATAAAAACAAATTACTCATTTTGAAAATCTAAAAAAGAAGAAGCAATATACAAAGAGAAACAGATGGAGAATAAGCTTGTTTCTTTCAATAGAGTAATACATGTATAAAGAATTATAATTCTAGCTAGTGTTAAAATACAGAGAACTTTATATATGATTTTGCTGGTATACTTAACTATACATTATCTTATTATTATTATTATTATTATTATTATTATTATTAGCAATACACTTAACTATACATTATCTAGCTAGGGAACAAACAAAATTGAGGGCATATTGATAGATTTACCTGAGTCAGGCTCGATGTACTTGAGTCTCGAAGTCTTCAGGAAGATGAAAAGGCTTAGATTGTTTATAAGACGTAATGCATGCTTTTTTGAAGAGCCAAAATTTTTCTTTAATGAGTTAAGATTGCTTGATTGGCCTTTCTATCCTGGAGAATCTTTGCCATCCAATTTTTGTGGAAAGAACCTTATTGTTTTAAAAATGCCTCATAGTCAATTCAAGGAATTGGAGGGAGTCCAGGTAGACTTATTGTTTTGATTATTTATTTGTTTCAATTATGTTGTAAACTTCCTTTGAACTAATTTCTTTCATCTTTTTCTTTACAGAATTCCCAAAATATGAGAATTATGGATTTCACTAATTGTGAGTTCTTAAAAAAAATTCCTGATGTGTCAAGGATCCCAAATTTAGAGAAATTAGCTCTTGATGGTTGCACAAATTTAGTTGAGATTCATTGTTCTGTTGGATTCCTTGATAAGCTAGTTTATTTGGGTCTTCAAAGATGCCCTAATATTAGGAGTTTTCCAAGACTCCTTAGGTTGAGATCTCTAGAATCACTTGACCTTTGTGGTTGTTCAAAGATTAAGAACTTTCCTGAAATTGAGTGCCAAATGAAATGTTTAAGGTACATCAACTTTGAAGAAACTAGTATAGAGGAACTACCTTCATCCATTGAGTACATCGTTGGTGTTGAAACATTAAATCTACGGTTTTGCACTAACCTTACAAAAATTCCAAATAGCATTCATCAGTTGCAACATTTAAAGAAACTCTCTCTCAGTGGTTGTACTAGTATAAAAGAATTGCCTTCATCCATTGGATACCTGTGTAGGATTGAAACATTAGATCTAGATGGTTGCACAAACCTCATGAATCTTCTGGATAACATTTATCAGTTGCAACATTTGGAGATCCTTAATTTGAAAAAATGCGAGCAACTTCGAGCAATTTTAAGACTTCCATCGAATGTAGTAGAAGTAGATGCTAGCTGGTGCGTGTCATTGACAATATTTTTAGAAGAAGCTAAAAAATCTCAATTACTTAATACGTTGGACCCATTAGATCCTGTGGGGGTTAGAATGACATCTCTGGCACTACAATCGTTGAGTCTTGGAAACAATGTCGTAACAGAAACAGATTTCTCGATTCAACATGATTGCCCTTCTAGTTTGAAATCTATAAATCTATCATATAGCTCTATTGTTAGCCTTCCTACATGGCTCAATAGATTTGTTGGATTGGAGGAGCTTTATTTGGATGGTTGCAAGCAACTTTGAGAAATTCCAGAACTTCCACCAAATATAAAAAATGTATATGCGAGAGGATGCACGTCATTAGAAAGATTTCAATCTCATAATATAAACAATTTACCAATGCTTGAATGGATTGACTTCTCCGAGTGTCATGGACTGCGTGATAATATGGGGGATGCTTTTCAAAGTCTTTTAATGAGTGAGGTACCTCTCTTTCACATATATACTTGTTAGGTTGTGCTTTGATTTCTAGATTGTATCATTGAAAATTTGTCATATTCGTGTAACAGGGACTTCCTAAGGACTGTGATTTTGCCTGTATATTTATGGGAAATAAGATTCCAGATTGCTTCAGCCATCATAAAGAGGTTTCAAATACTGATTGGTGTAAAATAGATATCGATGATCATGCACATTTGGATTCAGTGAATACAATATTTGCTTTCTGTGCTGTCATTGGAACAAAGGATGTACCAGATGAGGAATATTTTGAAATTTTCGTTGAAGTTATCAATGATGGTCAACTAATCTATTTTCATAGGTCTCCTGAGTTATACAAATTACCCGGCTCAGATCGTGTATGGTTGAATTACCATGTTTCATACCATTCTCAGCTAAAGATGGATAAACTTCGAGTTAATTTTGCATGCGAGGATGAAGATGGCGATCTTTCAGACTTCGTGTTCTTCAAAAGTTGTGAACTCCATCTAGAACAAAAGAGATGCCGCGGTGATGATGATGATGATGATGGAAACTTGGAATTCAATTGGTACCCACAACACCAAAGGCATCCTGCAGCCTTAGTGCTCCAGACATACAAAATAGCATCGGCTTCTTGATTTGCCCTCTTAATTGTGGGATCAAATCTTCTTGATCTGGAGATGATCTTGCCATTTTTTGGATCTTAGGTGCAATTGACAAATGGGGTTCAAGTTTGTGCAGGGCACTCAACGATATGGGTTGTAATAATGTAAGTGCTTTGACTTATTTAGACTCCTAGTTTGTAATTGATGTGTAATTATTATTATTATTATTATTATTATTTTCATTACAAGTGAATTTTGGCTGTACATATAATATTGCTTCTTACCCCTCGAAATTCATTACATGTGAAACCAACATGATTCATTTACAGGAATGATGTTAAATGGAGAAACTGATATTCCAATCTCTTCCATGTGTAGTGCTGCTAAGAGGCCGTGCAACTCTTCTTGTGTTCAGTTTATCATCAGAAGAGAAAAATGGACATTTGGATGCTCTAGCTCCTGTGAAGTTGGCAGGCAAAGGTGTAGTCCATGAAATTACTCCAACCATAACTAAATTCATGATATTGTCTTCCATTTATTTTTTTCTTAACAGAGATTTTCGAATGAGAAGTGAGACTAATAGAAAGTTAGAAACCTCTCGTGTATTATTATTTTTAATTATATTATATAAATATATTATAAACTGGTTATTGATTATTAACTGCTTTTGCCTACCCGTAAACTGCTAACTGTGATAATAGCTTAAATGTGCACACTTTTTTTGATTAAAGTAATCATTAGCATACCTTATTTTGTACTAATTCTTGCATTTTATACTTTATTGTGAAATATCTTTCATTCATTAATCTTGAGCTTAAATAGTATATTAATGCAAGAATTTATATTCTGTAGGAATCGATAGAATTTATAGCAGTAAAAATTGTTGAAAGAGCAATGTCCATGCATGAAGATACTAAAGAAGGCAGAATCAGCTTTATTTTGAGAAATGATGATGGATGGTGGGGGCACAGTTAAAGGGCTGGTCGGCAACCTCTTACTTACCCTTGCGCCGACTTGTAATGAACCACCGCTAATTTATCAATGAGCTAAAGCCTAAAGGTAGGAAGAAGAAAAAGTTGGCAAGGGCTGAAAGGCAAAGCCAAAGAAAAAGATGAAAAAGGAAAAAGGAGGAGTTTGGGACAAGTCACCGTCTCAGACAAAATTGGATTGCACATGTCGTGTGGGTGACAATGAGGACAAAATAAAGGTATGAATTAGAAAAAGGAGTTTGGGACAAATCACTTCTGCTTGCTTCTTGGGAAAAAAGAGGCATTCTTCTTCTGCAGTAACCCCCTGCGCCTATGAGTTCAGGTTGGTAGCCTTTGTATTATGTTCATTCTTCTCTGCTTCTTGCTTATTGCCTAGTAATGACTCAACATGCTCTTTATTTATGTAAGGTTCAAATTCATAGTCACATTCACATTCCCATTCCCATTATGGGACAAAAAATTTCTAGTTTAATTAATGTCTTAAGACTAATCGCCAACATTTTAATTAATCGAACGAATTTGGAGCAAAATTGTTCTGGTATGCGACAAATTTGATCGAAGATGGCTGTCATTTTAGGAATTAGTTGTAATGGCTTAATTAATTCTTAACCTGCTAGGAATGTTGAAGGATTTCTTTTGCTCTGAGTTTGTGTGTTTTGCAGTACTTGCATAATCTTACAGGCAACTCACATGCATGCTACAACTTCCCTAGCCTCTCTTTATAATTCTTTTTTGTAAAGTGCTTAAGGTTAAATTATCCACACAAAGCAACCTTAATGAGACTCAAATTACAATTGGCAACCTTAATGAGACTCAAATTACAATTGTTAACGAGTGCATCTCTGTTTTTTTGTTATTTAAGTACTTTTTTAAGGAACTTCTTAATCCAATTCAAAGATTTGGTTATTCATGGAATTTTGCTTGATGAGGTATATATATTGAATGAAACTTTAGTTTTTATAGCTTAGGGATAAAGTTCACATGAACATAAACTTTGCTAAATTTATTCTCTTTCTTCAAGGTCTAGCTAGACATCAGTGAGTAATAATGGTGTCTTCAACTTTTCATCACTAGCTTGCCAAGATTTCGACCCAACCTTACCAATCTTTCAAACTCAATGGGCCAACCAATAGTTACACTTGAAGTTGGTACGTTTTTTTTATGTGTTTGTGTCCCTATAATACATATACATATCCCTACTATATTAAGAATGTTGCAATGCATCTTTAAGGTTGTGAAAGTGGGTGCTACTTGCAATTGATTTTGTAAAATCTCTACGTAATTAATAAAAGATTAAGAATAGTAAGTTAATTTGTTCACTCTTTCCAAACCAAATTCATTTATACCAACCAAGTGCTTATAAGGGTCAGGCTGTTTTAGTTGGTTTCCAACACCAGTATTATTTTCAAGTGATTGAGCAATATGTGAAGATCAAATAGAAAGTAATCCCCTTTCAATCTCGACATTTGTAAACCTTGATTGTTATGTTCTTTCATTCATTCCCTCGTGTTTTTCTTAATTTTAATTTTAATCTTTTTTCTGTGTTACAAGCCTCTCATTTATGACATAAATGCATCCAATTGATTCTTGACATGTACAATGGTTGGTTATCTTAAACCTCAACATTTTCCTCTTTTTCTTGTAGGGTTGGCCTAGCTAGAAGCTTTGGGTTTGCAATTTACCAAATAGTGGACTACTTTGCTGGGTATTGCAACTCTTATCTGTGGCCACATTGCACTATTTATTGGGTGAAGCCCTCTTTGGTTCTTCCTTTGGACTTAGTTTTTTGTTGCCCTATTTTTGAAAACGCATTGGTTTCTTTTCTTGTGGTATTTGCTTTGGTTTCCTGGTGATTTCAACGTACTATCTCATGATCTATAAAAAAATGTCAAGTCAATAAAATCTAAATCATTTAATCAAAATAATAATTAGAATTAAAAAGATGTAAAGTTCTAATTGAAAATAGGCAAATAATGGAATAATAAACTGGAATTAAAATGAAAATTACAAGGTAAATACAAGATAGGTTGCTAATTTTTGTAAGGGTTGAATACAAAATTAGTCCTTGTACTTTGGGTGTGTATCAAATTAATCTTTGGGTTTTCAAAAGTGATAAAATTAGTCCTTAAGCTTTCTAATGGTATAAAATTAATCCTTCCATCTACTCCTGATAGTTTGCTATTTTTCACATGTAAACAAAAATCAAGTGGTCCAATCCTATTATGGTACGTGTATCCTCTTTGCATGATCATTGTCAAATCAACAAATATTGTCAAATCACTTCTCTATCTTGTCACAGGCTACACATCAGCCCTAACATGTTAATAAAAAAATTCCAGATCAGCCATCAAAGTTTCGAACAGTTATCATCTTTCATTACACGAACTATGTTCCCTGTTGGGTTTTGTTTCGTTTACGGAACTTTTCCTTTTAATACAGTCTCTTGAGGTATTTTCTCTGGTTTCCTTGTGTTTAATTTCTATGTACTATATCATCTATAAAAAATAATAATGTTATATATATGTCGAGTCAATAAAATCTAAATCATTGAATCAAAAATAAAAATTATAATTAAACTGTATTTGGATAAATCTATAGAATCTTAATTCAAGTTATAAAGAAAATGAAAATCCAGTATATCTGATCTTAACCAAAATTTAATATCCAAAAAAAGTTTTCATCAAAGTCAGATTGCAACTAAAGCCATCGCAAAGCTTGTGGCTATAAACTTATAAGCTTATAAACAAAACTGCACACAAAAAAAAAAAATGCACAGGCTAATTTTAATGGTAACTTTATTAAAGGTTCCATAACGAGCTAATTTGGTTGGAGAGGGGTGATGAGTAATTTGGTTAGATTGGATACCAATGTCGGTCACCTCAAAGCAGGATCTTTTAAAGTTCATTTGAACTGGATAATATTTAATTTGTTATATTAAAAATATATTTTTATCTTTTTATTTTTTTAAAAAATAAAAATACTTATCCAATATAATAAGCGAAATATTATTTAACTCAAATGAACTGAAAATAATCTTAATATGGTCAGTCAGCTCATCTTTTTCCTCCTTTATAAATTATGATGACTCACCTCAGCGTATAAATTACGGAAGTTACGAATAAAACCTCAAACGTAGGTGTGGTTAGAAAGAAAAGTAATAATTTGGTCACTTCATTATCTTATCGTCCTTGGGAAGACTGGTTGGTCAAAATTTAAATCTGAATGGCACTTTCGACACAAAGCTTTCAACAAACTTACAATATCACTGCGAAGCCTGAAAAGATGTCTCCTCCAATAACTAGGTCTTCAGCTTTTAGGAAGTTGCCAAGAAGTTGCTCTTTTTTCTTTTGACGCCTCACCTCTGTGACCAACTTGTATTCTTGGCTAGCGTTGTTTCTTCTGCAATCCACTCTCAACGATGGCCTTCCACGGAGTTGCTTCGTCTTCTTCATCTTCCTCTTCCGATCGTCAATGGGATTACGATGTGTTCTTGAGCTTTAGAGGTAAAGATACTCGCAACAATTTTACCGCTCATCTCTACGCCGCTTTGGATCGAAACGGAATCAACACCTACAAAGATGATGTCAACCTCAAGAGAGGAGAGAACATTTCACCAGAACTTCTTAACGCTATTGAGAAGTCAAGGATTTCAGTCATTGTGTTATCTCAAAACTATGCATCATCTTCATGGTGCTTGGATGAACTTGCGAAGATCTGTGATTGTAAGGAAATGAAGGGACAAATCGTTGTACCGGTGTTTTACAAGGTACATCCATCAGAAGTACGATATCAAAAAAAGAATACTTTTGGTGAAGCATTTGCTAAACATGAAGAAAGATTCAAGGATGATCGCATGAATGTTCAAAGGTGGAAGACAGCGCTAACAGAAGTGGCTAGTTTGTCAGGGTGGCATTCAGAGAACAGGTATTTCTAACCACACTTTTTATCTTATCAGAAAGAATTCTAAATTGGTTAAAACTTTCATTTACATTAAAATCATATTTTGAAAATTAGTCATTTTTTTTTAACACAAAATGTAATTTTACAAATTTTGTATTGGTAGGAACGAACCTGAATTAATTCAGGAAATCATCGAATGGGTGAATTCGATATTAGTAAAAGAAACATGCTTTCAAGTTGCCCCGTATCCTGTTGGAATAGAGTCATGTGTACAAGCTGTGAAGTCGCTTTTAGATATGGAGAATAAAGAAAGTATACACATGGTAGGAATCTTTGGAATTGGTGGAATTGGTAAGACAACTCTAGCCAAAGCCATCTACAAATCGATTGCTTCTGAGTTTGACAATAGGTGTTTTCTTAGTGACATTAGAGAAACTTGCAGCCAAACAGGCGGTCTGATTAGTTTGCAAAATAAACTTCTTTCTCGGATCCTAGGACGCTCAAGTCTAACAATTGACAATGTTGATGAAGGAATTGGTTTGATAGGGCAAAGGCTTCGCCTAAAAAGGGTACTTTTAGTTCTTGATGATGTGGATCAGTCCGTCCAATTAAAAAAATTAGCTGGAAAAGTTAATTGGTTTGGCTTAGGAAGTAGAATCATCATAACAACAAGAGATGAAAATTTACTAACTAAGCATCAAGTTTTAACATATGAGGTGAAGGAATTGGATTGCAATGAAGCTCTTCAGCTCTTTAGTTATCATGCCTTCGATAGAGATAGACCTAATGATGGTTATGTGGAAGTCACAAAAGATGCAGTGCGTTATGCCGGAGGATTGCCACTAGCTTTAGTGGTGTTAGGCTCTACTCTAAAAGGTAGAGATATACCTTATTGGGAAAGTAAATTGGACGAGTACAAAAGAATTCCTCACAGTGATATTCAAAATAAACTTAGAATAAGTTTTGATGGATTGGATGAAAATGCACAAAGTATTTTCCTTGATATCGCTTGCTTCTTCAAAGGAGAGAATGTAGAATATGTCAAAAAAATGCTAGATAGTTTTGGTTTTATATCATATAGTGGCATCAAAGAGCTAAAGGAAAAGTGTCTTATAACTGAGTCGTCTCCGGGGTCATTGGTGATGCATGACTTGCTACAAGAAATGGGTAGAGAAATTGTTAGACAAGAATCACCTAGAGATCCTGGCAAGCGCAGCAGATTGTGGTTTCATGAGGATGTTCGGTGTGTCCTAGAAGGAGATATGGTAAGAATTATGTTAAAAATACCTTTTAATTTTACATTTGTTTATTTTTCATTAGTTAAGCCACTAGTGTATGTTTTTTTTTTTTTTTTTCATAAAAAATACTTAAAAGTACTTGCATGCAAATATATATATATGTTGATACATATATGCCACGGAAAAGAATCAAATAAGTAGAATAAATTTAATTTCAAACCCAATTTAAAATTACACCATAACTACAATAGAGTCCGACTGTTTTTTGTAAAATTGTTTTCAAATAACAGGAGAGTTGATGGTTGATCAAACATACGCTCCTTTAAAAGGCTTCTAGCCTTCTACCCGATAGGATTTGGAAAGCCAAAGTTTGATCTAAGAAAAAAAAGGCAAATTACTCTTTTGAAAATCTAAAAAATAATAAATAAAAAAAGGGCAATACAAAGACAAAGCAAATCGAGTATAAGCTTATTTCTTTTTACAAAGTAATAAATGCATATATCTATATATTTATATAAAATAGATATAAATTTTATCAAGACTAGAATTATAGTTTTAGCAAGTGTTAAAATATGTAGGACTTTATATTATCATTTTGTTGCTACACTTAACCATACATTGTCTTGCTAGGGAACAAACAAAGTTGAGGGCATATTGATAGATTTGCCAGGTCCAGACCTCATAATACAGCTGAGTCCTAAAACCTTCAAGAAGATGAAAATGCTCAGACTGTTTATAAACCGTAATGCACACTTTTCTGAAGAGCCTAATATTTACTCTAATGAATTAAGAGTGATAGATTGGGCTGAATATCCAGGAGAATCTTTTCCATCCAATTTTCGTGGAAAGAACCTTGTGATTTTAAGAATGGCTCATAGTCGCATCAAGATATTGGAAGGAGTTCAGGTAAAATTTTTATTATCATATTTGTGTTTTTAAATTCTGTTGTAAATTTCTTTCAAAGTTCAAACTAATTTTCCTTTTTTTTTCTTGACAGCATTTCCAAAACTTGACAACTATGGATTTCTATGACTGTAAATTCCTTGAAACAATCCCGGATGTTTCAAGGATCCCAAATTTAGAGTCGTTGAAACTTGTTGATTGCGAATATCTAGTTGAGGTTCATTGTTCTGTTGGATTCCTTGATCAGCTTGTTGAGCTTATCATTACATCCTGCTCTAATCTTAGAAGTTTTCCGAAAATTTTAAAGTTGAGATCTCTAAAATATCTCGAATTTTTTGGTTGTTCAATGCTTAAGAACTTTCCTGAAATTGACTGTCGAATGGAATGTTTAGAGGATATCTACTTTCATGATACTGGTATAGAAGAACTGCCTTCATCCATTAGGTACCTTGTTGGACTTAAAAAACTACATCTAGACAATTCCAAAAACCTTATGAATCTTCCAGATAGCATTCATCAACTACAACATTTAGAGTCTCTTGGTCTCAATGGTTGTACTGGTATAAAAGAACTACCTTCATCATTTGGGTACATGGGTAAGATTGAAAGATTACTTCTAAACAATTGCACAAACCTTACGAATCTTCCAGATAGCATTTATCAGTCACAAAATTTAGTGTATCTTTCTCTCAACAATTGTTCAAAAGTTAGGTTTGTAGAGAAGGTAGAGGATAATAGACAATCCATACCCTCTGTTGTATCTCTAGAGGAATCTGCAATTTCATCTGGGACAGAATTACTACAATTGTTACCTTCGAAAAATTCAAGTGGTTCTATTTTGATGATTCTTCTTCAATAGTATTTTCAAAACTTCGAGAGTTGAATCTTAGAAATTGTACCCTATCAGAATCAAATATCTTCAGCACACTTGATTGTGGCTCCATGTTGTACAAATTAATTCTATCAGGGAGTGATATTGTTACCATTCCACGATGCATCGAAAGTTTTGTTAGATTGAAGTTCCTTGATTTGAATGAATGCAAGCAACTTCGAAAAATTTTAGGACTTCCACCAAATGTAGAAAAGGTAGAAGCTAAGGGGTGCTTGTCATTGGAAATATTTTTAGAAGAAGGTAGAAGATCTCAATTGTTTGATACGGAGGAGCCACCAGAGCCTGTGGGGGTTAGAACGGTAATTCCAGGACAACAATCATTGACAGACCTACATCTATCAGGTAGCGCAATTGTTAGCCTTCCTACATGGTTCAACAAATTTGTTGGATTGAAGAAACTTTACTTGGAAGATTGCAAGCAGCTTCGAGAAATTCTAGGACTCCCACCAAATGTAATAAAAGTGTCTGCTAAGGGGTGCGTGTCATTGAAAATATTTTTAGAGGAAGCTAGAAGATCTCATTTGTTTAATACCGTGGACCCACAAGAGCCTGTTGGGGTTGAAGCGGTATCTCTAACACAGCAATCATTGGAAGGAATGTTTCAACTTGAATGCCCTTTCAACAGTTTGGTACGTCTAGATCTATCAAGTAGTGCTATTGTTAGCCTTCCTTCATGGTTCAACAGATTTGTTCCATTGGGTAGCCTTAGCTTGGAAGGTTGCAACCAGCTTCGAGAAATTCCACAACTTCCACCAAATATAGACTATGTCTATTTGGGTAGATGCACGTCTTTGGAAAGATTTCCATTTAATAACATATTCAATTTTCCAAAGCTTCGATGGATTGACTTCTCGGATTGCCCTGAACATATAGGGAATGCTCTACAATATCATTTATTCAGTGAGGTATCTCTCTCTCCCTCTCTCACTCTCTCCCTCTCTCACTCTCTCATATATGTACATGTTACAATGTATCTTGATTTGTTGGTTGTATCACTGAAAATCTGTTATATCCGTGTAATAGGGACATCGTAAGGTCCGTAGATTTGGCTGTTTATTTCAGGGAAACAAAATTCCAGATTGCTTCAGCTATCGTAAAGAGGTTTCAAATACTAATTTGTGTGAAATGGAAATCACCGGGCCTGTACATTTGAATTCAAAGAATACAACATTTGCTTTCTCTGCTGTTATTGGAATGAGCGATGGACAAGATGGAGATATTTTTCAGATTCATGTTGAAGTCACCAATAATGGTCAACCAATCAATTATAGTTCCTCCATGGAGACATATAAGTCATCCAGCTCAGAATGTGTATGGTTGGATTACAATGGTTCATGCCATTCTCAGCTAAAGATGGATAATCTTCGAGTTAAATTTGAGTGTAAGGATTTCAGTTATAATCCTTCAAAGACGGTGTTCTTTAAAAGTTGCGGATTCCATATAGAACAAAGATATGAAGAGGAAGCGATAGGTTTAATGGATGGTGTTGAACTTTCTAAGAGATGTCGTGATGATGATGATGATGGTGATGGCAACTTGGAATCCAATTTGTACCCCCAACAAAAGAGGGACAAGAGATAATCTTGGGACCAGAAAATTTTATAGCTGCTAAGATCTGAGAATGAAATGCTTCTCAACACCCTTGTGATGGACTCAAGTCTACCTACATGGCAAACTGGTGCTTCCATGTGTCAGGCCTGTGTTACAGGCACCTGCTTTTGTGATCTGCCTTCTGCCAAGGAATTTCAGATGCAGAGGATATGGTGAATTGCTATTACATCAATCAAATCACCCCAGAACTTGGGTTATAATAATGTAAGTGCTTCACATATTGAAACTTGGGTGTACACATAATATTGCTTCTTACCCCTTGGGATTCAAAGCATGGTGTAGAAATTAATATTACTTGTTTACAGGAATGATGATGGTGATATAGACATTAGCTTTATTTTGAGAAATGGTGATGGATGGTGGTGGTACAATCAAAGGGCTAGTTGGCAACCTTGAGTCAAAGGATTCAACACCCTTGTGTGATTTGGTATGTATGTTCTTGAATGGCATTCATGTTGATTGTGGCCGAGTGGGTTTGATGTGAATAATTTTCTTCTCTTTTTTTTCACTAAATAAAAAAGAATTCTATGACATTAAGAATGATATTTTTTGATTGAAAAGAATTCCATTGCAGGGCTTTCAGAAATGCATGTTACAAAGCTATCCAAACCAAAGTTGTTGTGCTCCATATTCTTATGGCTTGTGAAACTAATCCAGCCTCCTGAAAGTGGTATGATGAAATGGTTTGAAATACTGCTTTCTAAAGCACATACTCCCTTGGTCTTTTTTTCCATTTTGAATATTAATCCCAATAGCCTTTTGTTTTTGGATTGGTAAGTAAATAAGTACTTTGCTTTCTATCCTATTCTTACTTGGAAAGGAAGTGCTATTTATTTGAATCATGATCTTCATGTTGCTGCAGGCCCTAGGAGATTGCCACAACTCTATTATCGTTGCCCAAATTACATTTAAACTGGATTTTAGCTTTATGCTTCTGCTTAATTTTAGTTGCTAAAGAGGCCGAGCTAAATGACTAAAATTCTTGTAGTGTGTTATGTAAGGATATAAATTTCCTACAATTCATCTTTTTTGTTGGATAAAAGCACTATTCACTTTAATCGGAGTACGGTTCTTTCAATTTCAAATGAAATATATTGTATCCATTTTATAGTCAATGTTGAAATTAAGCTTGTACATCCAATTGTGTATATGAAGTTAATATTAACACGTTTTTTTTTTTTAAAAAAAAAAAATTAAATAATGTAAAATCTTAATTATATCGTTAAATATGTCAACTTTAAATCTTAACTATTAAATGAATACTCTTCGTTACAAAATAAAAGGGATCCCTGTCCACTTTAATCACTCAAGCTATTCATTTATCGGGGTGCATGTGTTGGAGAAAGCATTAAACTATTATGTGGGCTTCCGCTTAATCACTTGTTTAACTGATGCTGCTGAGCCTGGCTGTTGCCATTGGATCCGGTTTATAGGAACATCAAAACCGTAAGCCTGGCTTTAGGTAGATGTAAATTTTAGACCCATAAAATAATATTCAGGTCTTCAATATTGAAATGATTTTTAAATAGTTAAAAGTGCAAATGCATAGTTTGATAAGACATGGTATAGTAAAGAGGGAACATGCTGTAGGTTGGGGTGGGGTCTCTCACTAAATGATTTTTAGATAATAATTACGTCTGTTTTTGCAAGCTTGAGGGGGCAGGCACTGGTGAAATAATGTCCCTTACTTTGTGAGGCTATTATATTGTAGCTTTCTTTTATATGGTTGGAGATTAAATAATCACCTCGTTCCAAATTCAGTTTGAACTTGGATTTGGTACACGCTTGTCTGTCCACTTCTTCATAATTCTACTTGTTTTCAGTTTTGATCGAGTAAACGTTGGAATTGGCAAAGCTTCACGAAACATGACTTTTTGTATACCTTTGAATCAGCTTTCCAACGTACTAAACTTGCTTCCTTCCGATGTCATATAATCGCGTAGAGATATGACTTTTTCTCTAAGACTGATATGATGAAAAATTACTCCAGCTAGGGCATTACAGTCGCCTTTCAAGTCAGCGATTCTCAGAGTGTTCTGTAACATTTTTTACCCACAAAATTCCGTACTGGCATTGTCACATCACAACATTAATATAAAATAAAAGGACTTCATGTCATCCTTATTGTTGATCACTTGCAAATAATGGACATCATGGATTGGGCCCATGTCGAATTTAACAATATTAATATTGCATGTAGGACTTGAAGAGAGAGTCTTGGTATCCAGACAAACTTAACCCATTGATTTATTCTCATGGTCTACATTTCTCTGATTTATTCTTGGTCAAAAAAGGAGAAATGCATGTGGATGAACAGTCGTCAGTGCTTCAATATCACGACAAACCTCATAAAGACTACAATGACTCTTAGAATTGACTTAACATGTAAAATAAAAGGACTTCATGTCATCCTTATTGTTGATCACTTGCAAATAATGGACATCATGGATTGGCCCATGTCGAATTTAACAATATTAATATTGCATGTAGGACTTGAAGAGAGAGTCTTGGTATCCAGACAAACTTAACCCATTGATTTATTCTCATGGTCTACATTTCTCTGATTTATTCTTGGTCAAAAAAGGAGAAATGCATGTGGATGAACAGTCGTCAGTGCTTCAATATCACGACAAACCTCATAAAGACTACAATGACTCTTAGAATTGACTTAACATGTTCACATACAATTGCTTCCCTGTTGTAGAAAGACAGCAAGAAGAAAGTTGCCAAACAAGTTTCTCTGTTTAACTTCAAATAGAGGTGTTTCTGAGTTCTGCAGTTATCTCTAGTAAGCAGTAATCAATATAATCACTTCTTCATATCCATGGCCTTCCAAGAAGTCTCTTCCTCTTCCTCTTCCTCTTTATCTTCCACTTCCTCTTCCTCATCTTCCACCCGTCAATGGGTTTACGATGTGTTCTTGAGCTTTAGAGGCGAAGATACTCGCAACAATTTTACTGCCCATCTATACGACGCTTTGGTTCGAATGGCAATCAACACCTACAGAGATGATGACGACCTCAAAAGAGGAGAGAACATTTCACCGGCACTTCTCAAGGCTATTGAGGAGTCGAGGATTTCAGTCATTGTGTTTTCTCAAAACTATGCATCATCCTCATGGTGCTTGGACGAACTTGTAAAGATCCTTGAGTGTAGGGAAACAATGGAACAAATCGTTGTACCAGTGTTCTACAAGGTAGATCCATCGGAAGTACGGCATCAAAGAAAGAGTTTTGGAGTAGCATTCGCCAAACATGAAGAAAGGTTCAAAGATAAGCAAATGATGGTGCAGAAGTGGAGGACAGCCCTAACACAAGTGAGCAATTTGTCTGGGTGGCATTTAGGGAACAGGTATTTCTTACCTTAATTATAGATTTTTTTTTTTTTTTTTTTTTCTGGTTCTAGTTACAAACATGCACTACTAATTTTTTGAAATTTTTTTCTTGGTCAATTTTTTACCTTATCAAAGAATTCTACATTCGCTAAAACTAATTTCATTTTCTTTAAGATCATATTTTGGTAATTAGTCATTTTTACATCAATAGAAAATTCCACCAAAAATGGGTCCCGTTTATTAATATGTTTTGGATTGTATTTTTGTTTTTGATTTGAAACAATGTTAGGATGTTCTATAAAGATAAAAACAATTTTGAGTGTATAAGCTTATAAAAGCCAATAAGCCCAAATACTTCACCAAATAATTGAAACACAAAATTCTCTCCCACACCACTTTTACGCCCACTTGGCCATTTTCCTGCCAAGGCAATTTTTATAACCACTATAAAATATGAACACACTTAGGATAAATTAAACCACAGTAAAAGTGGACCAAACCATCTGATGCCAATCAACCTTTTGTAGTTTACATCTCACTGCATCCCAAGTGTCACAGCATTTGTAGCATTCCAAAAGTTTGTTTTGGGATGAAAAAAAAAAGAATAATAATTTTGTTCCTCTCAATAAAAAAATAACTCTGTTTGTTTGTTAATGTATTTTGGAAGGTTTTTTTTTTTTTTTTTTTTTTTTTAAAAAAAAAAATGTCTTTCTAAAGAGGTAATGATCTAACATAAATATAAAAATAGTTTTTGGAAAAACATATTTTTGTTCCTTGATCGATTGAAAAAAATGGGTTCCATTTGTTAGTGTATTTTAGAGAATGTTTTATAGTTTTTATTTTAAAAAATGGGAAAAATATAAAAAAGCCCCCCAAACTACCAGCCGCTTTCGATTTAGCCCCCTAATGTTCCAAAAGTGATAAAGTAGCCCCCAAACTACCAAACTATTGCATTTGGGGCACTTTGTTAGTCAAAACCGTCAGTTTGGACGGAAACTGCAAAACAACGTCGTTTTCTTATGGGTAAGTTACTACAATGCCCTTTTATGAAAAAAAAAATTTTGGGAAAAAATATAAAAAAGCTCCCCAAACTGTTAGCCGTTTTCATTTTAGCCTCCTAATGTTCAGAAAGTGATAAAGTAGCCGCTCAACAAAATGACGTCGTTTTGAATTTACGTCCAAACTGACGGTTTGGACTAACGGAGTGGTCAAAATGCAATAGTTTGGTAGTTTTGGGGGCTACTTTATCACTTTTGAAATATTATGGGGCTAAATCGAAAATAACTGGTAGTTTAAGAGGGCTTTTTTATATTTTTCTTATAAAAAATATTTTGATGTGAGGTACACATAAAATCAGTTTTGAATATCTTATAAATATTTTATATTTTAAATTGTTTGTTAATATTAATATAAAAATGTCACTCTATAGCTAATATATATAAATATTAGAAAGAAGACAACTTGAAAATATAATGAAAATATGAAGGCAAAAATAATTAGGACTTCAAGTTTGGATCAAAATGACAACATGTTTAGAATGTATTTTGTCCCCTTTTTAAATGCTAAGGAAATTGACTAAATAGCTTACAGGATACAATGAAGCCCAAATTTTACTTGAAAATAGCATTTTTTAGAGTAGCAATAAATACCTTAACAAGAGAATAGCACAAAAGATAGTTTATAGGAGAGTATATGAGATAGACAAAAATTAGCTATAAACTATAAACCAGTCTAATAAAGTGACATGTATCTCTTAACATGTGAGAAAAACATATATTTTTTTAATAATATATGCTTCTCATATGTTTTTTTAATAGGTAAGGGACACATGTTACTTTATTAGATTAGTTTGTATGAATTAGCTATAAACCAATTTGTAGCAAATTTTTGTCCATATGAAATTGTGTCTTTGCCTACAACCAAATGGTCATATTATAGTGATTTTGGACACATCAAATGGTCCAAGATCATTTGATCTAACCATCACAAAATGTGACCACCAATTCCACTTTAATAGACATCATAAATTGCACATTAACCCATTCCAACGGCTAGAAATGTTTAGATATATCATTATTTTTGCATCTGAAATGGTTGGCTTGGTCAACCAAGCTCTCTTAGTCAATCGAGAATCGTTCGAGGATTCTACGGAGCCTCTCGTGCAAAGTGCAATGTGCACCTCAAAGTGCTCAAAGACATTGCCATTGCCATTGCCATTGTCATTGCCATTGCCCTTGCACGTGTCACATTTCACGTTATGTGTGCGCGTGTTGCATGACGCAGGCGGCTTTGCAGTTCTCTTATCTCAATTTTCTCTCGTAAGTAGTAGTCTTGCAACTTCGTCCATGGCCTTCCACGGAGCTTCTTCGTCTTCCTCTTCCTTTTCTCTCTCATGCCTCAATGGGATTACTGTGTATTCTTGAGTTTTAGAAGTGAAGATACTCGCAAAAATTTTATTGCCCATCTATACACAAATTTGTGTCAAATGTGAATCAACTCCTTCATGGCCGACAAGCTTAGAAGTGTCGAAAAATTTCGACAGCACTTCTTGAAAGCCATTGAAGCGTCAGAGATTTCAATCATTGTAAAAATACGCATCATTCTGATGGTGCTTGGACGAGCTAATGAAGATCCTAAAGAGTAGAAATAAAGGGGACAATACATTCTATCGTTGTTGTACGACATAGATCCGTCAAAAATACTAAATCAAACCAATATTTCTAACCACTCTTAAACTTGAAAAAATGTTCAAAGATGATGAAATGAAGGGGAAAGGGTGGAAGACAACCCTAAGAGGTGTGGCTAATTTGTCTAGGAGGCTGTTAGGAAACAAGTATTTATAACCGAGTAATGTTAGGGGTCCTCTTTGTTAGTTCTTTTGTTGGCTAATTCGGTGATCAAAACGGAAGTTCCAAAGCAACAAGATCCATCGACAAGGCAAGGTCGCTAGGACGGGAAGATTACCCATTCAGACGTGGAAATCCGAGAGCTCAAATTTAGATTTTCATGCTAGCTGTCCGGACATGAGAATAGCCTGTCTGGACACAATTTCCATAAAGTTCCCGTCTGCTTCCTATCTGCATGCTCTCCGGACTCGTACGTCTTCGAACTTGTTTTTAGAGTTGCCGTCCGGACAGGCATTTCCTCTGTCCGGACACCACACATCAGATTCTATTTTTAAACGTGTGTAAAGTGTGTGATGCGTCTAGGGTTTTAGTGACTCATATATATTCATCTCTATTGTTAGAGAGAATGAACGAAATTCTACCCTAGGTTTCGTGAGAGGTTGTGCTTAGAGAGAACATCTGTGGTGAGCCTAATCGTTTCTCTTAGAGGATTATTCTTAGTTTCATTGTGTGCTTCATGAATTAAATAAACTCAACCAATTCCTTTGTTTTGGATGGTATAATTTGCTTAAATAACTTATTCATCACCTAAAATTGAAAATGAACTTTCCATTTATTGCGGTATATATAATTTTTGTACCACCAACTTTTCTTTATAGTCTTACCTGTTTAATACATGCATAATTTTTTTTTTCTTTTTTTCTTTTTGTATGAAAGCATCACATTAGATATTTTGTTATCTTTTTGTATTGGCAGGAGTGAACCTGAATTTATACGTGAAATCATTGAATGGGTGAATTTGATATTAGTAAAAAAGACATACTTTCAAGTTGCCCAATATCCAGTTGGAATAGAGTCTCGTGTACAAAAGGTGAAGTCGCTTTTGGATATAGAGAAGAATGACAGAATACGCATGGTAGGGATCTTCGGAACTCGTGGAATTGGTAAGACAACTCTCTCCAAAGCCATTTACAACTCAATTGATGCTCAGTTTGAATGTAGTTGTTTTCTTGAAAACATTAGCGAAGCTTCCAGCCAAAAGGATGGTCTGATCCAATTGCAAAACAAACTTCTTTCAAAGATCCTAGGAAATTCAAGTCAAGTGGTTGACAATGTTGATCGAGGAAGTACTTTGATAAAGCAAAGGCTTTCCCGTTTAAGGATACTTCTAGTTCTTGATGATGTGGATGATTCTCTCCAATTAGAAAAGTTAGCTGGAAAATGTGATTGGTTTGGCTTAGGAAGTAGAATTATCATAACAACAAGAGATAAACCTTTACTTCTTGCACATGGAGTTTATTCAACATACGAGATGAATGGGTTGGATCATGATGAATCTCTTCAACTTTTTTGTTGGAATGCCTTTAAAAGAGACAAACCTAATGACGGTTATGTGGAAATTGCAGAAGATGCAGTACGTCATAGTGGAGGATTGCCACTAGATTTAACAACGCTAGGCTTGGCTCTAAAGAAAAAGAGATATACTTTGTTGGAAAAGAAAACTGGACGAGTACAAAAGAATTTCTAATAAAAAAATTCAAAAAAAAATTAGAATAAGTTATGATGGGTTGGAGGACACTAAAATGACATTTTCCTTGTCATTGCATGTTTTTTCAGAGGACGGAAAGAAGGTTATGTCATTGGAATATTAAAAAAAAAAAAAAAAAGTAATTTCTTTCCAAAAAATGGTATTGAAGTGCTTGTAGATAAGTCTCTCATATATATTACTTCATTTAAGAGGAGATTACTTATGCATGATTTGATGCAAGAAATGGGTTGAGAAATTGTTCAAGAGGAATCACCAAAGAACCTGAGGAACATAGTAGCTGGTTGTGGCTTCGTGAAGATGTTCGTCATGTCCTAGAAGAAAATACGGAAAGACTTATGTTAAAAATCTTTCATAATTTACATTTGTTTATTTTTCATAAGTTAAGCTACAAGAAAAATATTGAACTTTTTTTATTTAAAAAATGCCGAAAAACTATATATATATATCTGTGTGTGAGTATACATTTGTATTACACAGAAGAATTATATACGTAGAATGAATTTAATTTCAAACCCAAAGGAAAATTATACCATAATTACAACAGTGTCTGAATGGTTAATTGGCTTGGTTTTCGTAAAACTATTTGTAAAATTGTTTTCAAATAACAGGATGGTTAATTTATCATGACTCTCTTGAGATTTTATAAAATAAATATTATTTGAGATTTTACAACATAACAATTTGACTTGCAGTTAGATGTTTATGACACTTCAAGGGTTTTTTTTTTTTGTAACACACTTCAAGGGTTGAATATATATGTAAATATTAGAGATGCTCATAGTAGAAGGAGAACATATGAGGTTAATCCCACCTGGAGAAAAATAAAAATAAAAATCCAATTAGAAATTTTAAATACTATAATGTACTTTTTTAAAATTTTAAATATAATTTTTGGAAAATTAGTTTTTAATAAAAACATTTTTCAAAACAAAGCACAAAATTTTTTACAAAGAAAAAAAAAAACAATTTTCGAATATTTGAAAACATATGCTCACTTTTCAGATGTGGAGGCTGGTCTTATTGTTTAAGAAAAATAAATAAAAAATAGAAAAAAGAAAAGAAGTGAAAACTGGCCTCTGTGGTTGAAGGCCGCCCCTTCAATGGAGTCAAGTAGAGAATCACCCCATTCGTGCCTCTCACAGAAGGAAACCCACCTCCCCCTTTAAGTGAAGGATTGGGGTCCGCTTTTAATTCTTTTTTTTTAAAAAAAAAAAAAGAAAATAGAAAAAAGAAAAAAATTAATTATAGGATAAGTGGCGCAATTTGATTGGTGCTGACGTGTCGTTCTGTTCAGTTTTGAACGAAATTTTAACAGATGTACCATTTCCGTCTTTATGAAAACTACATGTACCTCTTCTGATAAAAATGAAAACTTAGAGAGCAAAAAATAAAGAGTTCAAACCTTGGGTTTTTTTTAGTATTTAACCATTTTTTTTTTAATTTTTTTCTCAAATACAGTACTTCTTAAAATTTTACCAAACTAAATTTTCATTTATCAACCCACATGCAATACTTTTTTAAAATGTGGCCTCTACTAAATCAATTCTAAATTTACACATTTTTCAAAATCCAAAACACTACTCAAAACTATACCAAACATATATAGTGACTCTCAATAATTTGTTATTCATTTTACAATAACAAATAAAAAAAAATGATGAATAATATTACAAAAGAGCTTAATAAATGGAATGCCTTTAATTAAAAAGAATGCTAAAATAACAATTTAGTTCTTGAAGTTAAATTTCTTCAAATAGTTAACAGATTTCATTAGTGTTCCACTTCAACACCAATAAAATGATGACACGTGTCACCCTTAATAAAAAATATAAATATATTAAATATATAAAATGAAAAAACTAAAAAATTATTATTATTATTATTTTTTAAATAGAGGGCAGCCATCATCTTGGGGGAAGGAGTGGCGAGCCAATTGAGTTACGCATTTGAGATGTACTATGCTAAATTATCATTTATTTAAAAAATTTAAACTAATAGAAATAAGTAAATTTAATTATTTAATTAATACTTTACCAGTAATTTTTAGAGACAAGTGATTAACATGATATTCGAATAGGTTTTGAGTTTAGATATTATCTATGTAATTCATAATTCATTTTAATTAGACACTATGTCAAGATATATTTTTCTCGAAGACTAATATGATGAAAAACTACCCCAGCTTGGTCATTGCTGTCACCTTGCAGGTCAATAATTTTCAGAGTGTTCTGTAACATGTTTTACCAACATTAATATAAAATAAAAGGACTTCATGTCATCATCCTTATTGATGATCACTTGAAAGTAATGGACATCATGGGCCCATGTCGAATTTAACATTAATCATAATATTGCGTGGAGGACTTGAAGGGAGAGTCTTGGTATCCAGATAAACTTTACCCATTGATTTATTCTCATGGCCTACCTTTCTTTGATTTATTCTTGGTCAAAAAAGGAGAAATGCATGTGCATGAATAGTCGTCAGTGCTTTCAATATCACAACCTCCTCATAAAAACTACAATGACTCTTAGAATTGACTTGACAAGTTCACATACAATTGTTTCCCCTGTGGTAGAAAGACAGCAAGAAGGAAGTTGCCAAACAAGTTTCTCTAGATGCTCATAACAGAAGGAGAACATATGAGATTAATTAATCCCACCTTGAGAAAAAAAAAAAAAAAAATCTAATTAGAGATTTCAAATACTATAATGTACTTTTTTAAATTTTAAATATAATTTTTGGAAAATTAATTTTTAATAAAAACATTTTTCAAAACAAAGTACAAAATTTTTTACAAAAAAAAAAAAAAAAAAAATTTAGAAAACGTCCTACACACCATCGTAATCGAATATTTGAAAACATATATATGCTCACTTTTCAGATGTGGAAGCTGGTCTTATTGTTTAAGCAAAATAAATAAAAAATGGAAAAAAAAAAAGAAAGAAAAGAAGTGAAAACTGCCCTTGTGGTTGAAGGCCGCCCCTTCAATGTAGGCAAGTAGAGAGCCACCCCATTCTCGCAGAAGGAAACCCACCTCGCCCCTTAAGTGAAGGGATGGGGTCAGCTGGTGGAGGCCAACGTCCAAGAGATTTTTTTTGTTCTCAATTTTTATTTTTTTTCCAAATACACTTGTTAAAATTTTACCAAGCTAAATTTTCATTTATCAACCCACATGCAACACTTTTCTTAAAATGTGGCCTCTACTAAATCAATTCTACATTTACACATTTTTCAAAATTCAAAACACTTCTCAAAACTATATCAAACATAACCACTCTCAATAATTTGTTATTCATTTTAGAATAACTAATAAAATTTTTTTGATGAATAATATTACAAAAGAGCTTAATAAATGGAATGCTTTTAATTAAAAAAAAAAAGAAAAAAGGCTAAAATAACAATTTAGTCCCTGCAGTCAAATTTCATTAAACAGTTAATGGATTTCATTAGTGTGCCACGTCAACACCAATAAAATGATGACACGTGTCACGCTTAATAAATAATATAAATATATAAAATGATAAAACTAAAAAATTATTATTATTATTATTTTTAAAATAGAGGGCAGCCACCATCATGGGGGAGGGAGTGGCGAGCCAATTGAGCTACGCATTTGAGATATACTATGTTAAACTATCATTTATTTAAAACACTTAAACTAATAGAAAGAAGTAAATTTAATTATTTAATCAATACTTTAACAGTAATTTTTAGAGACAAGTGATTAAACATGATATTAGAATAGGTTTTGGAAATGTTCAACTTTCTAAAGAGAGGAAGAGCCCCTCTCTCTCGAATCATGAAACCTTTCTAAAATCCCCTCTACTTATAGGTTCCGTTGTCATACACCTGCTCTCATGCAGGTGAAGTTCATATATGTGAAACTATATTCCATTTAAAAATGTCTAATTGTTTTTAATCTTTTAAATAATTTTTGTTCATGAATTAAATAAACTCAACCAATTCCCTTTGTTTTGGATGGTATAATTTGCTTAAATAACTTATTCATCACCTAAATTTGAAAAAGAGCATTCCATTTATTGCGGTATGTATAGTTTTTGTACCACCAACTTTTCTTTAGTCTTACGTGTTTAATACATAATTTTTATTTTTTTATATAAAAGTAAAACATTAGATATTTTGTTATCTTTTTGTATTGGCAGGAATGAACCTGAATTTATACGTAAAATCATTGAATGGGTGAATTCGATATTAGTAAAAAAGACATACTTTCAAGTTGCCCAATATCCGGTTGGAATAGAGTCTTGTGTATAAAAGGTGAAGTCGCTTTTGGATATAGAGAAGAAAGACAGAATATGCATGGTAGGGATCTTTGGAACTCATGGAATTGGCAAGACAACTCTCTCCAAAGCCATCTACAACTTGATTGATGCTCAGTTTGAACGTAGTTGTTTTCTTGAAAACATTAAAGAAGCTTCCAGCCAAAAGGATGGTCTAATCCAATTGCAAAATAAACTTCTTTCAAAGATCTTAGGAAGTTCAAGTCCAGTGGTTGACAATGTTGATCAAGGAAGTACTTTGATAAAGCTAAGGTTTTCCCGTTTAAGAATACTTTTAGTTCTTGATGATGTGGATAAGTCAATCAAACTAGAAAAGTTAGCCTAAAAAGGTGATTGGTTTGGCTTAGGAAGTAGAATCACCATAACAAGAAGAGATAAACTTTTACTTCGTGCACATGGAGTTGATTCAATATACGAGATGAATAGGTTGGATCATGATGGTTATCTGAAAATGTTGTACGTTATAGTGAAGGATTGCCACTAGATTTAACAACGCAAGGGTTGGCTCTAAAGGAAAAAATATATACTTTGTTGGCAAAGAAAACTGGACAAGTACAAAAGAATTTATAGTAAAAAAATTCAAAAAAAAAATTAGAATAATTTGTGATGGGTTGGAAGACACTGAGAATGACATTTTCCTTGTCA